>NW_026525655.1:0-42198 GCF_027563975.2 Plodia interpunctella | reverse complement strand
CACATCCTCGTGAGATCTGTAACATACTAATTTTTCATACAAATTTTATTAAAATCACACTTTTTCCTGTTTTTTCCAAGTTTTTCCTATCGGACCCTCGCTAGCTTGTTGCACCATCTTATCAGGCTAACGGAGGCGCATCTTTTGACGCCTCACACGTCTCGATAGGACCACCCGTTTTTGAAATCGTATTTTCACGATCTTCAAAAAGTCTACCTAAGCCCCTCAGGCACGTGTTCGACATATACCTATTTGTTCCCCTACATCCCTGTGAATTTTTCTCTTTAGTGCATCTCGTGTACCCATCGATATAACAAGTGTTTTCAGTGCAGTTTTCTCTATAGTTTCTCTTTAAAAAATTCATTTAGTTCCCGTGAACGCCATACTTAGGCGCTAACACTCAAATAATTCCCAAAAATTTTTTCTCGCTATCCCTTGATCGTCTTTGGTTGTAGTTCTGCTTACTTACCTGTCTCCCGGCTCCCTGTGAAGTTTCGTCGCTTTCCGTTGCATCCTTGTTGCATTTTCACCTGTAACATACTAATTTTTCATACAAATTTTATTAAAATCACACTTTTTCCTGTTTTTTTCCAAGTTTTTCCTATCGGACCCTCGCTAGCTTGTTGCACCATCTTATCAGGCTAACGGAGGCGCATCTTTTGACGCCTCACACGTCTCGATAGGACCACCCGTTTTTGAAATCGTATTTTCACGATCTTCAAAAAGTCTACCTAAGCCCCTCAGGCACGTGTTCGACATATACCTATTTGTTCCCCTACATCCCTGTGAATTTTCTCTTTAGTGCATCTCGTGTACCCATCGATATAACAAGTGTTTTCAGTGCAGTTTTCTCTATAGTTTCTCTTTAAAAAATTCATTTAGTTCCCGTGAACGCCATACTTAGGCGCTAACACTCAAATAATTCCCAAAAATTTTTTCTCGCTATCCCTTGATCGTCTTTGGTTGTAGTTCTGCTTACTTACCTGTCTCCCGGCTCCCTGTGAAGTTTCGTCGCTTTCCGTTGCATCCTTGTTGCATTTTCACCTGTAACATACTAATTTTTCATACAAATTTTATTAAAATCACACTTTTTCCTGTTTTTTCCAAGTTTTTCCTATCGGACCCTCGCTAGCTTGTTGCACCATCTTATCAGGCTAACGGAGGCGCATCTTTTGACGCCTCACACGTCTCGATAGGACCACCCGTTTTTGAAATCGTATTTTCACGATCTTCAAAAAGTCTACCTAAGCCCCTCAGGCACGTGTTCGACATATACCTATTTGTTCCCCTACATCCCTGTGAATTTTCTCTTTAGTGCATCTCGTGTACCCATCGATATAACAAGTGTTTTCAGTGCAGTTTTCTCTATAGTTTCTCTTTAAAAAATTCATTTAGTTCCCGTGAACGCCATACTTAGGCGCTAACACTCAAATAATTCCCAAAAATTTTTTCTCGCTATCCCTTGATCGTCTTTGGTTGTAGTTCTGCTTACTTACCTGTCTCCCGGCTCCCTGTGAAGTTTCGTCGCTTTCCGTTGCATCCTTGTTGCATTTTCACCTGTAACATACTAATTTTTCATACAAATTTTATTAAAATCACACTTTTTCCTGTTTTTTCCAAGTTTTTCCTATCGGACCCTCGCTAGCTTGTTGCACCATCTTATCAGGCTAACGGAGGCGCATCTTTTGACGCCTCACACGTCTCGATAGGACCACCCGTTTTTGAAATCGTATTTTCACGATCTTCAAAAAGTCTACCTAAGCCCCTCAGGCACGTGTTCGACATATACCTATTTGTTCCCCTACATCCCTGTGAATTTTCTCTTTAGTGCATCTCGTGTACCCATCGATATAACAAGTGTTTTCAGTGCAGTTTTCTCTATAGTTTCTCTTTAAAAAATTCATTTAGTTCCCGTGAACGCCATACTTAGGCGCTAACACTCAAATAATTCCCAAAAATTTTTTCTCGCTATCCCTTGATCGTCTTTGGTTGTAGTTCTGCTTACTTACCTGTCTCCCGGCTCCCTGTGAAGTTTCGTCGCTTTCCGTTGCATCCTTGTTGCATTTTCACCTGTAACATACTAATTTTTCATACAAATTTTATTAAAATCACACTTTTTCCTGTTTTTTCCAAGTTTTTCCTATCGGACCCTCGCTAGCTTGTTGCACCATCTTATCAGGCTAACGGAGGCGCATCTTTTGACGCCTCACACGTCTCGATAGGACCACCCGTTTTTGAAATCGTATTTTCACGATCTTCAAAAAGTCTACCTAAGCCCCTCAGGCACGTGTTCGACATATACCTATTTGTTCCCCTACATCCCTGTGAATTTTCTCTTTAGTGCATCTCGTGTACCCATCGATATAACAAGTGTTTTCAGTGCAGTTTTCTCTATAGTTTCTCTTTAAAAAATTCATTTAGTTCCCGTGAACGCCATACTTAGGCGCTAACACTCAAATAATTCCCAAAAATTTTTTCTCGCTATCCCTTGATCGTCTTTGGTTGTAGTTCTGCTTACTTACCTGTCTCCCGGCTCCCTGTGAAGTTTCGTCGCTTTCCGTTGCATCCTTGTTGCATTTTCACCTGTAACATACTAATTTTTCATACAAATTTTATTAAAATCACACTTTTTCCTGTTTTTTCCAAGTTTTTCCTATCGGACCCTCGCTAGCTTGTTGCACCATCTTATCAGGCTAACGGAGGCGCATCTTTTGACGCCTCACACGTCTCGATAGGACCACCCGTTTTTGAAATCGTATTTTCACGATCTTCAAAAAGTCTACCTAAGCCCCTCAGGCACGTGTTCGACATATACCTATTTGTTCCCCTACATCCCTGTGAATTTTCTCTTTAGTGCATCTCGTGTACCCATCGATATAACAAGTGTTTTCAGTGCAGTTTTCTCTATAGTTTCTCTTTAAAAAATTCATTTAGTTCCCGTGAACGCCATACTTAGGCGCTAACACTCAAATAATTCCCAAAAATTTTTTCTCGCTATCCCTTGATCGTCTTTGGTTGTAGTTCTGCTTACTTACCTGTCTCCCGGCTCCCTGTGAAGTTTCGTCGCTTTCCGTTGCATCCTTGTTGCATTTTCACCTGTAACATACTAATTTTTCATACAAATTTTATTAAAATCACACTTTTTCCTGTTTTTTCCAAGTTTTTCCTATCGGACCCTCGCTAGCTTGTTGCACCATCTTATCAGGCTAACGGAGGCGCATCTTTTGACGCCTCACACGTCTCGATAGGACCACCCGTTTTTGAAATCGTATTTTCACGATCTTCAAAAAGTCTACCTAAGCCCCTCAGGCACGTGTTCGACATATACCTATTTGTTCCCCTACATCCCTGTGAATTTTCTCTTTAGTGCATCTCGTGTACCCATCGATATAACAAGTGTTTTCAGTGCAGTTTTCTCTATAGTTTCTCTTTAAAAAATTCATTTAGTTCCCGTGAACGCCATACTTAGGCGCTAACACTCAAATAATTCCCAAAAATTTTTTCTCGCTATCCCTTGATCGTCTTTGGTTGTAGTTCTGCTTACTTACCTGTCTCCCGGCTCCCTGTGAAGTTTCGTCGCTTTCCGTTGCATCCTTGTTGCATTTTCACCTGTAACATACTAATTTTTCATACAAATTTTATTAAAATCACACTTTTTCCTGTTTTTTCCAAGTTTTTCCTATCGGACCCTCGCTAGCTTGTTGCACCATCTTATCAGGCTAACGGAGGCGCATCTTTTGACGCCTCACACGTCTCGATAGGACCACCCGTTTTTGAAATCGTATTTTCACGATCTTCAAAAAGTCTACCTAAGCCCCTCAGGCACGTGTTCGACATATACCTATTTGTTCCCCTACATCCCTGTGAATTTTCTCTTTAGTGCATCTCGTGTACCCATCGATATAACAAGTGTTTTCAGTGCAGTTTTCTCTATAGTTTCTCTTTAAAAAATTCATTTAGTTCCCGTGAACGCCATACTTAGGCGCTAACACTCAAATAATTCCCAAAAATTTTTTCTCGCTATCCCTTGATCGTCTTTGGTTGTAGTTCTGCTTACTTACCTGTCTCCCGGCTCCCTGTGAAGTTTCGTCGCTTTCCGTTGCATCCTTGTTGCATTTTCACCTGTAACATACTAATTTTTCATACAAATTTTATTAAAATCACACTTTTTCCTGTTTTTTCCAAGTTTTTCCTATCGGACCCTCGCTAGCTTGTTGCACCATCTTATCAGGCTAACGGAGGCGCATCTTTTGACGCCTCACACGTCTCGATAGGACCACCCGTTTTTGAAATCGTATTTTCACGATCTTCAAAAAGTCTACCTAAGCCCCTCAGGCACGTGTTCGACATATACCTATTTGTTCCCCTACATCCCTGTGAATTTTCTCTTTAGTGCATCTCGTGTACCCATCGATATAACAAGTGTTTTCAGTGCAGTTTTCTCTATAGTTTCTCTTTAAAAAATTCATTTAGTTCCCGTGAACGCCATACTTAGGCGCTAACACTCAAATAATTCCCAAAAATTTTTTCTCGCTATCCCTTGATCGTCTTTGGTTGTAGTTCTGCTTACTTACCTGTCTCCCGGCTCCCTGTGAAGTTTCGTCGCTTTCCGTTGCATCCTTGTTGCATTTTCACCTGTAACATACTAATTTTTCATACAAATTTTATTAAAATCACACTTTTTCCTGTTTTTTCCAAGTTTTTCCTATCGGACCCTCGCTAGCTTGTTGCACCATCTTATCAGGCTAACGGAGGCGCATCTTTTGACGCCTCACACGTCTCGATAGGACCACCCGTTTTTGAAATCGTATTTTCACGATCTTCAAAAAGTCTACCTAAGCCCCTCAGGCACGTGTTCGACATATACCTATTTGTTCCCCTACATCCCTGTGAATTTTCTCTTTAGTGCATCTCGTGTACCCATCGATATAACAAGTGTTTTCAGTGCAGTTTTCTCTATAGTTTCTCTTTAAAAAATTCATTTAGTTCCCGTGAACGCCATACTTAGGCGCTAACACTCAAATAATTCCCAAAAATTTTTTCTCGCTATCCCTTGATCGTCTTTGGTTGTAGTTCTGCTTACTTACCTGTCTCCCGGCTCCCTGTGAAGTTTCGTCGCTTTCCGTTGCATCCTTGTTGCATTTTCACCTGTAACATACTAATTTTTCATACAAATTTTATTAAAATCACACTTTTTCCTGTTTTTTCCAAGTTTTTCCTATCGGACCCTCGCTAGCTTGTTGCACCATCTTATCAGGCTAACGGAGGCGCATCTTTTGACGCCTCACACGTCTCGATAGGACCACCCGTTTTTGAAATCGTATTTTCACGATCTTCAAAAAGTCTACCTAAGCCCCTCAGGCACGTGTTCGACATATACCTATTTGTTCCCCTACATCCCTGTGAATTTTCTCTTTAGTGCATCTCGTGTACCCATCGATATAACAAGTGTTTTCAGTGCAGTTTTCTCTATAGTTTCTCTTTAAAAAATTCATTTAGTTCCCGTGAACGCCATACTTAGGCGCTAACACTCAAATAATTCCCAAAAATTTTTTCTCGCTATCCCTTGATCGTCTTTGGTTGTAGTTCTGCTTACTTACCTGTCTCCCGGCTCCCTGTGAAGTTTCGTCGCTTTCCGTTGCATCCTTGTTGCATTTTCACCTGTAACATACTAATTTTTCATACAAATTTTATTAAAATCACACTTTTTCCTGTTTTTTCCAAGTTTTTCCTATCGGACCCTCGCTAGCTTGTTGCACCATCTTATCAGGCTAACGGAGGCGCATCTTTTGACGCCTCACACGTCTCGATAGGACCACCCGTTTTTGAAATCGTATTTTCACGATCTTCAAAAAGTCTACCTAAGCCCCTCAGGCACGTGTTCGACATATACCTATTTGTTCCCCTACATCCCTGTGAATTTTCTCTTTAGTGCATCTCGTGTACCCATCGATATAACAAGTGTTTTCAGTGCAGTTTTCTCTATAGTTTCTCTTTAAAAAATTCATTTAGTTCCCGTGAACGCCATACTTAGGCGCTAACACTCAAATAATTCCCAAAAATTTTTTCTCGCTATCCCTTGATCGTCTTTGGTTGTAGTTCTGCTTACTTACCTGTCTCCCGGCTCCCTGTGAAGTTTCGTCGCTTTCCGTTGCATCCTTGTTGCATTTTCACCTGTAACATACTAATTTTTCATACAAATTTTATTAAAATCACACTTTTTCCTGTTTTTTCCAAGTTTTTCCTATCGGACCCTCGCTAGCTTGTTGCACCATCTTATCAGGCTAACGGAGGCGCATCTTTTGACGCCTCACACGTCTCGATAGGACCACCCGTTTTTGAAATCGTATTTTCACGATCTTCAAAAAGTCTACCTAAGCCCCTCAGGCACGTGTTCGACATATACCTATTTGTTCCCCTACATCCCTGTGAATTTTCTCTTTAGTGCATCTCGTGTACCCATCGATATAACAAGTGTTTTCAGTGCAGTTTTCTCTATAGTTTCTCTTTAAAAAATTCATTTAGTTCCCGTGAACGCCATACTTAGGCGCTAACACTCAAATAATTCCCAAAAATTTTTTCTCGCTATCCCTTGATCGTCTTTGGTTGTAGTTCTGCTTACTTACCTGTCTCCCGGCTCCCTGTGAAGTTTCGTCGCTTTCCGTTGCATCCTTGTTGCATTTTCACCTGTAACATACTAATTTTTCATACAAATTTTATTAAAATCACACTTTTTCCTGTTTTTTTCCAAGTTTTTCCTATCGGACCCTCGCTAGCTTGTTGCACCATCTTATCAGGCTAACGGAGGCGCATCTTTTGACGCCTCACACGTCTCGATAGGACCACCCGTTTTTGAAATCGTATTTTCACGATCTTCAAAAAGTCTACCTAAGCCCCTCAGGCACGTGTTCGACATATACCTATTTGTTCCCCTACATCCCTGTGAATTTTCTCTTTAGTGCATCTCGTGTACCCATCGATATAACAAGTGTTTTCAGTGCAGTTTTCTCTATAGTTTCTCTTTAAAAAATTCATTTAGTTCCCGTGAACGCCATACTTAGGCGCTAACACTCAAATAATTCCCAAAAATTTTTTCTCGCTATCCCTTGATCGTCTTTGGTTGTAGTTCTGCTTACTTACCTGTCTCCCGGCTCCCTGTGAAGTTTCGTCGCTTTCCGTTGCATCCTTGTTGCATTTTCACCTGTAACATACTAATTTTTCATACAAATTTTATTAAAATCACACTTTTTCCTGTTTTTTCCAAGTTTTTCCTATCGGACCCTCGCTAGCTTGTTGCACCATCTTATCAGGCTAACGGAGGCGCATCTTTTGACGCCTCACACGTCTCGATAGGACCACCCGTTTTTGAAATCGTATTTTCACGATCTTCAAAAAGTCTACCTAAGCCCCTCAGGCACGTGTTCGACATATACCTATTTGTTCCCCTACATCCCTGTGAATTTTCTCTTTAGTGCATCTCGTGTACCCATCGATATAACAAGTGTTTTCAGTGCAGTTTTCTCTATAGTTTCTCTTTAAAAAATTCATTTAGTTCCCGTGAACGCCATACTTAGGCGCTAACACTCAAATAATTCCCAAAAATTTTTTCTCGCTATCCCTTGATCGTCTTTGGTTGTAGTTCTGCTTACTTACCTGTCTCCCGGCTCCCTGTGAAGTTTCGTCGCTTTCCGTTGCATCCTTGTTGCATTTTCACCTGTAACATACTAATTTTTCATACAAATTTTATTAAAATCACACTTTTTCCTGTTTTTTCCAAGTTTTTCCTATCGGACCCTCGCTAGCTTGTTGCACCATCTTATCAGGCTAACGGAGGCGCATCTTTTGACGCCTCACACGTCTCGATAGGACCACCCGTTTTTGAAATCGTATTTTCACGATCTTCAAAAAGTCTACCTAAGCCCCTCAGGCACGTGTTCGACATATACCTATTTGTTCCCCTACATCCCTGTGAATTTTCTCTTTAGTGCATCTCGTGTACCCATCGATATAACAAGTGTTTTCAGTGCAGTTTTCTCTATAGTTTCTCTTTAAAAAATTCATTTAGTTCCCGTGAACGCCATACTTAGGCGCTAACACTCAAATAATTCCCAAAAATTTTTTCTCGCTATCCCTTGATCGTCTTTGGTTGTAGTTCTGCTTACTTACCTGTCTCCCGGCTCCCTGTGAAGTTTCGTCGCTTTCCGTTGCATCCTTGTTGCATTTTCACCTGTAACATACTAATTTTTCATACAAATTTTATTAAAATCACACTTTTTCCTGTTTTTTCCAAGTTTTTCCTATCGGACCCTCGCTAGCTTGTTGCACCATCTTATCAGGCTAACGGAGGCGCATCTTTTGACGCCTCACACGTCTCGATAGGACCACCCGTTTTTGAAATCGTATTTTCACGATCTTCAAAAAGTCTACCTAAGCCCCTCAGGCACGTGTTCGACATATACCTATTTGTTCCCCTACATCCCTGTGAATTTTCTCTTTAGTGCATCTCGTGTACCCATCGATATAACAAGTGTTTTCAGTGCAGTTTTCTCTATAGTTTCTCTTTAAAAAATTCATTTAGTTCCCGTGAACGCCATACTTAGGCGCTAACACTCAAATAATTCCCAAAAATTTTTTCTCGCTATCCCTTGATCGTCTTTGGTTGTAGTTCTGCTTACTTACCTGTCTCCCGGCTCCCTGTGAAGTTTCGTCGCTTTCCGTTGCATCCTTGTTGCATTTTCACCTGTAACATACTAATTTTTCATACAAATTTTATTAAAATCACACTTTTTCCTGTTTTTTCCAAGTTTTTCCTATCGGACCCTCGCTAGCTTGTTGCACCATCTTATCAGGCTAACGGAGGCGCATCTTTTGACGCCTCACACGTCTCGATAGGACCACCCGTTTTTGAAATCGTATTTTCACGATCTTCAAAAAGTCTACCTAAGCCCCTCAGGCACGTGTTCGACATATACCTATTTGTTCCCCTACATCCCTGTGAATTTTCTCTTTAGTGCATCTCGTGTACCCATCGATATAACAAGTGTTTTCAGTGCAGTTTTCTCTATAGTTTCTCTTTAAAAAATTCATTTAGTTCCCGTGAACGCCATACTTAGGCGCTAACACTCAAATAATTCCCAAAAATTTTTTCTCGCTATCCCTTGATCGTCTTTGGTTGTAGTTCTGCTTACTTACCTGTCTCCCGGCTCCCTGTGAAGTTTCGTCGCTTTCCGTTGCATCCTTGTTGCATTTTCACCTGTAACATACTAATTTTTCATACAAATTTTATTAAAATCACACTTTTTCCTGTTTTTTCCAAGTTTTTCCTATCGGACCCTCGCTAGCTTGTTGCACCATCTTATCAGGCTAACGGAGGCGCATCTTTTGACGCCTCACACGTCTCGATAGGACCACCCGTTTTTGAAATCGTATTTTCACGATCTTCAAAAAGTCTACCTAAGCCCCTCAGGCACGTGTTCGACATATACCTATTTGTTCCCCTACATCCCTGTGAATTTTCTCTTTAGTGCATCTCGTGTACCCATCGATATAACAAGTGTTTTCAGTGCAGTTTTCTCTATAGTTTCTCTTTAAAAAATTCATTTAGTTCCCGTGAACGCCATACTTAGGCGCTAACACTCAAATAATTCCCAAAAATTTTTTCTCGCTATCCCTTGATCGTCTTTGGTTGTAGTTCTGCTTACTTACCTGTCTCCCGGCTCCCTGTGAAGTTTCGTCGCTTTCCGTTGCATCCTTGTTGCATTTTCACCTGTAACATACTAATTTTTCATACAAATTTTATTAAAATCACACTTTTTCCTGTTTTTTCCAAGTTTTTCCTATCGGACCCTCGCTAGCTTGTTGCACCATCTTATCAGGCTAACGGAGGCGCATCTTTTGACGCCTCACACGTCTCGATAGGACCACCCGTTTTTGAAATCGTATTTTCACGATCTTCAAAAAGTCTACCTAAGCCCCTCAGGCACGTGTTCGACATATACCTATTTGTTCCCCTACATCCCTGTGAATTTTCTCTTTAGTGCATCTCGTGTACCCATCGATATAACAAGTGTTTTCAGTGCAGTTTTCTCTATAGTTTCTCTTTAAAAAATTCATTTAGTTCCCGTGAACGCCATACTTAGGCGCTAACACTCAAATAATTCCCAAAAATTTTTTCTCGCTATCCCTTGATCGTCTTTGGTTGTAGTTCTGCTTACTTACCTGTCTCCCGGCTCCCTGTGAAGTTTCGTCGCTTTCCGTTGCATCCTTGTTGCATTTTCACCTGTAACATACTAATTTTTCATACAAATTTTATTAAAATCACACTTTTTCCTGTTTTTTCCAAGTTTTTCCTATCGGACCCTCGCTAGCTTGTTGCACCATCTTATCAGGCTAACGGAGGCGCATCTTTTGACGCCTCACACGTCTCGATAGGACCACCCGTTTTTGAAATCGTATTTTCACGATCTTCAAAAAGTCTACCTAAGCCCCTCAGGCACGTGTTCGACATATACCTATTTGTTCCCCTACATCCCTGTGAATTTTCTCTTTAGTGCATCTCGTGTACCCATCGATATAACAAGTGTTTTCAGTGCAGTTTTCTCTATAGTTTCTCTTTAAAAAATTCATTTAGTTCCCGTGAACGCCATACTTAGGCGCTAACACTCAAATAATTCCCAAAAATTTTTTCTCGCTATCCCTTGATCGTCTTTGGTTGTAGTTCTGCTTACTTACCTGTCTCCCGGCTCCCTGTGAAGTTTCGTCGCTTTCCGTTGCATCCTTGTTGCATTTTCACCTGTAACATACTAATTTTTCATACAAATTTTATTAAAATCACACTTTTTCCTGTTTTTTCCAAGTTTTTCCTATCGGACCCTCGCTAGCTTGTTGCACCATCTTATCAGGCTAACGGAGGCGCATCTTTTGACGCCTCACACGTCTCGATAGGACCACCCGTTTTTGAAATCGTATTTTCACGATCTTCAAAAAGTCTACCTAAGCCCCTCAGGCACGTGTTCGACATATACCTATTTGTTCCCCTACATCCCTGTGAATTTTCTCTTTAGTGCATCTCGTGTACCCATCGATATAACAAGTGTTTTCAGTGCAGTTTTCTCTATAGTTTCTCTTTAAAAAATTCATTTAGTTCCCGTGAACGCCATACTTAGGCGCTAACACTCAAATAATTCCCAAAAATTTTTTCTCGCTATCCCTTGATCGTCTTTGGTTGTAGTTCTGCTTACTTACCTGTCTCCCGGCTCCCTGTGAAGTTTCGTCGCTTTCCGTTGCATCCTTGTTGCATTTTCACCTGTAACATACTAATTTTTCATACAAATTTTATTAAAATCACACTTTTTCCTGTTTTTTCCAAGTTTTTCCTATCGGACCCTCGCTAGCTTGTTGCACCATCTTATCAGGCTAACGGAGGCGCATCTTTTGACGCCTCACACGTCTCGATAGGACCACCCGTTTTTGAAATCGTATTTTCACGATCTTCAAAAAGTCTACCTAAGCCCCTCAGGCACGTGTTCGACATATACCTATTTGTTCCCCTACATCCCTGTGAATTTTCTCTTTAGTGCATCTCGTGTACCCATCGATATAACAAGTGTTTTCAGTGCAGTTTTCTCTATAGTTTCTCTTTAAAAAATTCATTTAGTTCCCGTGAACGCCATACTTAGGCGCTAACACTCAAATAATTCCCAAAAATTTTTTCTCGCTATCCCTTGATCGTCTTTGGTTGTAGTTCTGCTTACTTACCTGTCTCCCGGCTCCCTGTGAAGTTTCGTCGCTTTCCGTTGCATCCTTGTTGCATTTTCACCTGTAACATACTAATTTTTCATACAAATTTTATTAAAATCACACTTT
The DNA here is from genome assembly GCF_027563975.2 of Plodia interpunctella. Taxonomy (NCBI): domain Eukaryota; kingdom Metazoa; phylum Arthropoda; class Insecta; order Lepidoptera; family Pyralidae; genus Plodia; species Plodia interpunctella. Next base: position 30,333 of record NW_026525655.1, on the reverse strand, counting down.
TTCCTGTTTTTTCCAAGTTTTTCCTATCGGACCCTCGCTAGCTTGTTGCACCATCTTATCAGGCTAACGGAGGCGCATCTTTTGACGCCTCACACGTCTCGATAGGACCACCCGTTTTTGAAATCGTATTTTCACGATCTTCAAAAAGTCTACCTAAGCCCCTCAGGCACGTGTTCGACATATACCTATTTGTTCCCCTACATCCCTGTGAATTTTCTCTTTAGTGCATCTCGTGTACCCATCGATATAACAAGTGTTTTCAGTGCAGTTTTCTCTATAGTTTCTCTTTAAAAAATTCATTTAGTTCCCGTGAACGCCATACTTAGGCGCTAACACTCAAATAATTCCCAAAAATTTTTTCTCGCTATCCCTTGATCGTCTTTGGTTGTAGTTCTGCTTACTTACCTGTCTCCCGGCTCCCTGTGAAGTTTCGTCGCTTTCCGTTGCATCCTTGTTGCATTTTCACCTGTAACATACTAATTTTTCATACAAATTTTATTAAAATCACACTTTTTCCTGTTTTTTCCAAGTTTTTCCTATCGGACCCTCGCTAGCTTGTTGCACCATCTTATCAGGCTAACGGAGGCGCATCTTTTGACGCCTCACACGTCTCGATAGGACCACCCGTTTTTGAAATCGTATTTTCACGATCTTCAAAAAGTCTACCTAAGCCCCTCAGGCACGTGTTCGACATATACCTATTTGTTCCCCTACATCCCTGTGAATTTTCTCTTTAGTGCATCTCGTGTACCCATCGATATAACAAGTGTTTTCAGTGCAGTTTTCTCTATAGTTTCTCTTTAAAAAATTCATTTAGTTCCCGTGAACGCCATACTTAGGCGCTAACACTCAAATAATTCCCAAAAATTTTTTCTCGCTATCCCTTGATCGTCTTTGGTTGTAGTTCTGCTTACTTACCTGTCTCCCGGCTCCCTGTGAAGTTTCGTCGCTTTCCGTTGCATCCTTGTTGCATTTTCACCTGTAACATACTAATTTTTCATACAAATTTTATTAAAATCACACTTTTTCCTGTTTTTTCCAAGTTTTTCCTATCGGACCCTCGCTAGCTTGTTGCACCATCTTATCAGGCTAACGGAGGCGCATCTTTTGACGCCTCACACGTCTCGATAGGACCACCCGTTTTTGAAATCGTATTTTCACGATCTTCAAAAAGTCTACCTAAGCCCCTCAGGCACGTGTTCGACATATACCTATTTGTTCCCCTACATCCCTGTGAATTTTCTCTTTAGTGCATCTCGTGTACCCATCGATATAACAAGTGTTTTCAGTGCAGTTTTCTCTATAGTTTCTCTTTAAAAAATTCATTTAGTTCCCGTGAACGCCATACTTAGGCGCTAACACTCAAATAATTCCCAAAAATTTTTTCTCGCTATCCCTTGATCGTCTTTGGTTGTAGTTCTGCTTACTTACCTGTCTCCCGGCTCCCTGTGAAGTTTCGTCGCTTTCCGTTGCATCCTTGTTGCATTTTCACCTGTAACATACTAATTTTTCATACAAATTTTATTAAAATCACACTTTTTCCTGTTTTTTCCAAGTTTTTCCTATCGGACCCTCGCTAGCTTGTTGCACCATCTTATCAGGCTAACGGAGGCGCATCTTTTGACGCCTCACACGTCTCGATAGGACCACCCGTTTTTGAAATCGTATTTTCACGATCTTCAAAAAGTCTACCTAAGCCCCTCAGGCACGTGTTCGACATATACCTATTTGTTCCCCTACATCCCTGTGAATTTTCTCTTTAGTGCATCTCGTGTACCCATCGATATAACAAGTGTTTTCAGTGCAGTTTTCTCTATAGTTTCTCTTTAAAAAATTCATTTAGTTCCCGTGAACGCCATACTTAGGCGCTAACACTCAAATAATTCCCAAAAATTTTTTCTCGCTATCCCTTGATCGTCTTTGGTTGTAGTTCTGCTTACTTACCTGTCTCCCGGCTCCCTGTGAAGTTTCGTCGCTTTCCGTTGCATCCTTGTTGCATTTTCACCTGTAACATACTAATTTTTCATACAAATTTTATTAAAATCACACTTTTTCCTGTTTTTTCCAAGTTTTTCCTATCGGACCCTCGCTAGCTTGTTGCACCATCTTATCAGGCTAACGGAGGCGCATCTTTTGACGCCTCACACGTCTCGATAGGACCACCCGTTTTTGAAATCGTATTTTCACGATCTTCAAAAAGTCTACCTAAGCCCCTCAGGCACGTGTTCGACATATACCTATTTGTTCCCCTACATCCCTGTGAATTTTCTCTTTAGTGCATCTCGTGTACCCATCGATATAACAAGTGTTTTCAGTGCAGTTTTCTCTATAGTTTCTCTTTAAAAAATTCATTTAGTTCCCGTGAACGCCATACTTAGGCGCTAACACTCAAATAATTCCCAAAAATTTTTTCTCGCTATCCCTTGATCGTCTTTGGTTGTAGTTCTGCTTACTTACCTGTCTCCCGGCTCCCTGTGAAGTTTCGTCGCTTTCCGTTGCATCCTTGTTGCATTTTCACCTGTAACATACTAATTTTTCATACAAATTTTATTAAAATCACACTTTTTCCTGTTTTTTCCAAGTTTTTCCTATCGGACCCTCGCTAGCTTGTTGCACCATCTTATCAGGCTAACGGAGGCGCATCTTTTGACGCCTCACACGTCTCGATAGGACCACCCGTTTTTGAAATCGTATTTTCACGATCTTCAAAAAGTCTACCTAAGCCCCTCAGGCACGTGTTCGACATATACCTATTTGTTCCCCTACATCCCTGTGAATTTTCTCTTTAGTGCATCTCGTGTACCCATCGATATAACAAGTGTTTTCAGTGCAGTTTTCTCTATAGTTTCTCTTTAAAAAATTCATTTAGTTCCCGTGAACGCCATACTTAGGCGCTAACACTCAAATAATTCCCAAAAATTTTTTCTCGCTATCCCTTGATCGTCTTTGGTTGTAGTTCTGCTTACTTACCTGTCTCCCGGCTCCCTGTGAAGTTTCGTCGCTTTCCGTTGCATCCTTGTTGCATTTTCACCTGTAACATACTAATTTTTCATACAAATTTTATTAAAATCACACTTTTTCCTGTTTTTTCCAAGTTTTTCCTATCGGACCCTCGCTAGCTTGTTGCACCATCTTATCAGGCTAACGGAGGCGCATCTTTTGACGCCTCACACGTCTCGATAGGACCACCCGTTTTTGAAATCGTATTTTCACGATCTTCAAAAAGTCTACCTAAGCCCCTCAGGCACGTGTTCGACATATACCTATTTGTTCCCCTACATCCCTGTGAATTTTCTCTTTAGTGCATCTCGTGTACCCATCGATATAACAAGTGTTTTCAGTGCAGTTTTCTCTATAGTTTCTCTTTAAAAAATTCATTTAGTTCCCGTGAACGCCATACTTAGGCGCTAACACTCAAATAATTCCCAAAAATTTTTTCTCGCTATCCCTTGATCGTCTTTGGTTGTAGTTCTGCTTACTTACCTGTCTCCCGGCTCCCTGTGAAGTTTCGTCGCTTTCCGTTGCATCCTTGTTGCATTTTCACCTGTAACATACTAATTTTTCATACAAATTTTATTAAAATCACACTTTTTCCTGTTTTTTCCAAGTTTTTCCTATCGGACCCTCGCTAGCTTGTTGCACCATCTTATCAGGCTAACGGAGGCGCATCTTTTGACGCCTCACACGTCTCGATAGGACCACCCATTTTTGAAATTTTCGCCCACCACACCCGCCCAATTGTGTTCAGGTTGTAAAAGGGAATTCACTTGGGACACCCCATAGCCAGATCTACTTCGCTTTTACCGCCACCTAGGGCCAAAAATTGTCACCTAAATTAACAGCTCCCTTAATAACAATAGTTTAGGATTACTTTGCTAGTTCTACCCGTCCTCTACTTCGGAAAATTACTATATATTGTTATTCTTTCTTCTGTTGTTCTCCCTCGCCTCCTCAACTTTTACTTATATAGACGATATTCTAAATTTTTTCATACTTTCTTCTTTCTTTCTAAATACTTTCGTTCTGGTCTAAGCCAACATGGTCTTAGCCCACTCACCCCCGCGTAAGGCAGCCAATACTCGCCCCCCAGACAGAAACCGTAGGAACCTCACCCGCATCTCCGAGACTCCTACGGACATTATCACACGGCAGAGTCCCCCGCCGCTACCCACCACCTCTAGAGCGGGGCATTCACGCTCTCACTCCCCGCGGTCACCCCCGCCCAGGGGAAGGGCCCCTGTACGTTCACCTCCCCAGCGACTCCAGCGAATCATGCAGTCACCATCACCGTCCACTTCTCACGGTGCTCCCACCTCCCCGTCGTCCCCGCGGACGCCCCCACCCCAGTTGCCCCGACCGAGATCATCTTTCTCCCCCCCCGCAACCCCTTCTCGGGGATACATGTCGCCACCTAGCACTCCGGCCAGCAGGCGTGGGTCGATGAGCCGTGTGGGGGAGGATATCCCGGCGTCCTGGGAATCACTCTCACTGCAGTCGGATATCACCCCCGCACTCGTTTACTCTCCCTCGTCTACCCTCACCCCCGCGCCGGCGAACTTGCCGCCCTCGGCTGCTACACCGGCGCTGACGCACCCCCAGTCCACCCAAAGCAAAGTTGTGACTCAGCCTCTCCCAGTCGCAATCGCGGCGGCGACGGTCGCCCCGCAAGCGACACCAGCCCCCACCTTCCCCACCGCGCTCCAAGCGACACTCTCCTTTATCTCGGACTCGGCCAAGGAAATCATCGCCAAGATTTCCGAGGGCAAGAGCGTGACCAGCGGTAACAAGAAGCGCATAAAGGAGCTGGCGCAATCTATCATGGGCGCGGTGGAGGGGTCCCGAAATGAGACTCCGCCCGAGCTCCCGAAGCCGGTTTCGGACGCGGTCCTCCATGCCATCCGGGAGACTATTAGGGACGAACTAAAGGGACACGCGCCTACTCATGTTCCCACTCCCCACCCCGCCCCTCTACCTACCTCAACCCCCCCAGCCCCCCAGTCGAGGTCCTTCGCGACGGTAGCTGCCACCTCTCCACCCAAACGTCCTTCGCCAATGCCTCGTACCCAGCCGGCTATAATCATCAAGGCCAAGGAGGCCGGTGACAAACAACCGGATGTCTATAGCGAGTGGCGCAAAAACATCACGTTCAGAAACACCACATTCGCTCCCTCGAAAGTGCGCACCTTGCGCAACAATACAGTGAAGGTCAATTTCGACAACGCCGCGCAGAGGGATGAGACATTGGCGAGGGTCAACGAAGTCCCGGGTATAGTCGCGGAGAAATCCAAACTCAGGAAACCCCTCATCATCCTAAAAGGCGTGAGCAAGGAGACAAACAAAGACGAGCTGTTGGAGATCGTTGCCAGCCAAAACCAAGTGGCTGCCGGCGACCTTCGACTATGTTTCCTCCTCAAAAACCGCAATGAAAATCTCTATAACGCGGTACTGGAGGTAGCCCCCGCAATTCGACGCGCGTTTGTCGAAGAGGGTCGCGTGAACGTGGAGCATCAGAGGGTGCACGTGGCGGATTTCAGCCGCTTTGTACAATGCCGCAAATGCCTTCAGTTTGGACACACAGGCAACAAATGCTCAGCTGACTTCTACCCGTGCGGCCACTGCGGCTCCGCTACGCACCACATCACTACGTGCCCATACAGAACAGACGCAACTAAGATGACCTGCTACAACTGTAAAAAAGCAAACAGCACCAACACCAAACACTCCGCCCTCGACGCTAAATCTTGCCCCAAAATCCTCAACGCCTTAAAATCCCTCAATGACACAACCGACTATGGTTATTAGTACGATCAAAGTAACTCAATGTAACCTCAATCGCTGTTACACTATATATCACGAGTAAACAGCCTTAAGGCTGTGAATAAAACTCTATAGCGAATAAGTTCCTTTATTTATCAAAGGCATATAAATATTGTATAATACAGATATATAACACATATAAAATTATGTATTGAAATATATAAATAGAATATACATATACGTACAATACACAATAATACATATATATATATATATATACATATACTTATAAATATAACCAAAATTATGTATGATCATACAGTGGCGGGATTCCCCACAACTCTGTATCCAATAGCAGAAAGCAGAGGGAATCCCAAAACTCAATCCTTATCAAATCATCAAAAATATCAAAGCCATATAAATATAGTATAATACAGACATATAACACTTATAAAATTATGTATTGAAATATATAAATAGAATATACATATACGTATAATACACAATAATACATATATATATATATACATATGCTTATAAATATAGCCAAAATTATGTATAATCATACAGTGGCGGGATTCCCCACAACTCTGTATCCAATAGCAGAAAGCAGAGGGAATCCCAAAACTTAAATCCTTATCAAATCATCAAAAATATCAAAGCCATATAAATATAGTATAATACAGACATATAACACTTATAAAATTATGTATTGAAATATATAAATAGAATATACATATACGTATAATACACGATAATACATATATATATATATATATATATATACATATACTTATAAATATAACCAAAACTATGTATAATCATACAGTGGCGGGATTCCCCACAACTCTGTATCCAATAGCAGAAAGCAGAGGGAATCCCAAAACTTAATCCTTATCAAATCATCAAAAATATCAAAGCCATATAAACATAGTATAATACAAACATACAAATTGAATATACCTATACGTATAATACACAATAATACATATATATATATACATATACTTATATATATAATCAAAATTATGTATAATAATACAGTGGCGGGATTCCCCACAACTCTGTATCCAATAGCAGAAAACAGAGGGAATCCCAAAACTTGATCCTTACATGACTAAATGTAAAGACATGATAACTTTTCGAGCCCTCATATTTTAACATCTAGCCCCCCCCAAAAAAAAAAAAAAACCTAACCTAACCTAACCTTTTTTTTTTTTTTTTTTTTTTTCTCGTGTGGAAAACGCCTCCGCGTGCCCGGCGCCGGGGCATAGCGCCGGGGTATGTCCGACTTGCACGGACTAAAAACCACACGGTGTCCTTCTCGGCTTTCGGGCCGAGGCTGCGGGATCGCTCGCGCATGCACAACGCGGCCTCGGCAAAGCTTTGGTCCACCATCGCGGACCTCTTCAATTTAGGAGCTTTACTCCTCATCCGTCTCGTTGGGCGGTCGCACCGGACACCAGTGCTCCCGCGCCTTCTTGGCCTGTGGCTGTTCAGGCGTCGGACTGCCCCGTCCGGCGCCCGCAGGCCGGACCTTATGGTGGTCTAAGGTCCATATTTGCGCGCCTCCTACGGCGCACATTGCGTGCTCGGCGAGATGGTACAGTACTCGTCGCCTCTCTCACTCTTTCCGCTTCCTCCTTGGTCTCCATGACAGCCTCACAAAACTCTGCGACGGCCTGCCAAGCAGCTTCACTTTCGACCATTTTATCGAGCACCGTTGACAGCTCGAGGTCTTGTACGCCCAGTGTTGCGACGGTGTTTTGCCGCTCTTCTTCCCACGCCGGACAAACGGCCAAAGTATGGGCAGCTGTGTCTGTTTCGGCATCACAGTGATGGCAGCTCTCGTTTTCCTCCCGGCCGATCCGACACAGGTACTTCCCGAAGCAGCCATGCCCCGAGAGCACCTGTGTCAGTCTATAGGAGAGACTGCCGTGCCGTCTATCTACCCACTCCACCAGTAATGGACGGAGGGCCGAGATGGTGTATTGCCCGGCGCTGGGCTGGGCCAGTTTCTCTTCCCACTCCTCGATGGTCACGCTGCGTAACCTCATCCTCTGCCCGTTCACCTCCGACGGTGCTTGTGGTTGACCCTGTTGCAACATCTGCTGCCGCCAGGTATACAACTGGGCGAGGGCTTTAGCCTCTAAACTCCAGGGCGGTGTTCCCGCCAGGGCGCATGCTGCTTCACCCGACACTGTGCAATAACCGCGAATGACTCGTATGGCCATCAGACGTTGTGGTCTTTGCAAAACAGCCGCGTTCCGGGCAGATAGACTCGGTCCCCAGATCGGTGCACCGTACATTGCCATCGATCTCACTACTCCCGTAAATAGGTTCCGGCATGCGACGCTTGGTCCGCCCAGGTTTGGCAAGAGGCGGGACATCGCAGCCGCCGTCTTGGTGAGTTTGGGTGCCAAAAGATCAAAGTGGCGCCTGAAATCCCATCGGCTGTCAAGGACTAAACCGAGGTACTTGAGAGTCGACCCGACGTCGATACGGACCCCTCCCACAATAATATGGGCGTCTGAGGTCGGTGCCGCTCGGGGACCATGAAAAAGTAGGGCTTCCGACTTGCGGAGGGCCACCTCCAGTCCCAGCCGTCTTATCCGGCCTACAATTTGAGCGACTCCGGCAGTGGCCACCATAGCAGCCTGCCTATACGATTTGGCCCGCACGGTGACTAGGGTGTCGTCGGCATAACAATGTAGCGCGACACCAGGAAGTACGGTCCCGCGCAGGACCCAGTCGTAGCCGATGTTCCACAGGAGCGGTCCGAGGACCGACCCCTGTGGAACACCGCACGACATTTGCCTCAGTTCAGGGCCGTTGAGGCCCGGGTAGACTACCGCTCTGTCACTGAGGTATGCGTCTATAATTCGGCGAAGATATGCCGGCACACCATGGTATTTCAGCGCCTCCCTTATGGTAGCCCAGGGCAAGGTGTTGAAGGCGTTTGCAATGTCTAAAGACACCGCCAGCACCACCTCACCCCGGGACGTCGCTTCACTGGCCAAACGTTGGACACCAGAAATAGCGTCTATCGTCGACCGACGGCGGCGAAAGCCAAATTGGTTCTCGGCAAGATCCGGTCCCACCCTGCTCAAATGCTCGACAATTCGATCTGCAATCACCTTTTCCAACATTTTGTCCACCTCATCAAGCAGTACGACTGGCCTATAGGCCGAGGGGGACTCTGCCGGGCGACCCTCTTTTCGTAGGAGCACCAGTTTCCCCGTCTTCCACCTAATAGGAAACCGTCCCTGCTCTAGGCAGGCTGTGAGGAGCTGACGGAATCGGGTCCCAAGAGTCCCGAGGGCCAGCACGAGCGCAACCCCCGGGATACCATCCGGACCCGGGGCCGTGTTCTTCCTCTTCATCCTGCCTATCGCGACTTCCAGTTCCTCCTCGGAGACTGGGGGAACAGTGCCAATCTCTTCATTTAGGTCGTTTAACCGCATTGCCGGTGGCACAAAATCAGATCGACCCGCCGGGAATAGGGCACTCACCACGTCGTTCACCAGTTGTGGCGGCATACTCTGGGTTAGGGGAGGAGCCCATGGGCGAAGTTTCCCCCGCACCAACAGGTAGGGGCGCCCCCACGGATCTCTGTCCAGAGTCGCCAATAGCTCTTCTCGCGCCCTGTCTTTGGCAGTGCGAATGGCCACCTGGAGTTCTTCCTTTGCCGCTCTATACTCCTCGTAGAGTTCCGCCTCGCGAGCGGCTGTATCTGCGGTGCGGCGACGTCTTCTCCTATGACGAGCATAGAGGCGGCGACGAAATATGCACCTTCGCCGGAGTTGGGCAATCTCTTGGGACCACCAGTATACTTGCCGTCGGGACGGTACTCTCCGTACTCTGGGCATCGCCGCGTCACACACAGCGGTTAACGTGTCCCTAAACCATTCCGCCTCCTCATCCACGTTTATAGGCTCAGCGGGAGGTGCCGACGCCCAGGCCTGTACTATCGTCACTTCCTTTAGCAGCTCCTTGTCGATCCGTTTTATGGCCCAACGGGGGCTGCTTACGTCAAGTCCGGTAGGCGTAGCTGGCTGGCCGGAGGTCTGGGCGGAGACACTGAACCGAATATACCGGTGGTCAGAGAGCGTCTCCACCTCCTCAACAACCCGCCAGTCCGCAATTCGTCGAGATAGGGAGGGGCTGGCGAACGTTAGATCAACGATTGAGCCACCCCTTTGTCGAATACAAGTGTGGGTCGTTCCCCGGTTCATGAGTGTGAGACCGAGTTGCAACGCCCACTCCTCAACTAGCTCGCCTCTCGCGTCCGCAACCGGGGAGCCCCACGCCAAGGACTTGGCGTTGAAGTCCCCGGCCACGATCACGGGGCGAGGATGGCTGCTGACCACGACAGATCCTAAACGTATGAGAAATGCCTCATAGTCGGCTAGAGCCCTGTTGGGCGAAAAATACACGCCGACCACTACGCAATCCCCTATCCGCGCTGCAACAAACCCATCGTCCCTGGTGATGTTTTCAGGGAATTGCGAGCCTGAGGAAGGCGACGAGATGATGGCCACCGAGCAGCTAGCATCCCCCACCCAATCGTCACGAGGCGGAACAAAGTATGGCTCCGCAACTATCGCCACTTTGACACCCCACTCCGCCATGCTCTGACACAGAAGGTCTTGTGCTCTGGCAGAGTGGTTGATGTTGCACTGCAAGAATGTCGTACTTTGAGACATTATGGACATTCCATCTCAAAAGGTTCCACACCTTGTGACGATTCGGTGGGGGGTATTTTAGGCCGAGAGGCTGGGGCCTTTTTGGGTGTCTTGCCCGTCTTCTTATTGGCTGCCTTACATAGTTTACTGCCGATTGCATGATCGGCGGGCTTATTGGCCTCCGCGCATACGGGGCAATGGGGCGCCGCAGAACACGTCCTGGCCTCGTGGCCTCGTTTGCCACATCGGAAACAGAGGCCACTACAGTCTACCGCAGAATTGCATTGCGTCGCCACATGCTCACCCGTGATGCATCTGTAGCAGCGCATCGGCCTTTGCTTTAACAGCTTAACACTGGCAGACACCCAGCCAACTAGGAGCCGACGGCCATCCTCCAGCTTTTTAGCCACAGTCACCGGGCACGCTACAATCGAGGTCCCCATACCACGCGGTGCACGACGAATCTCGCCTACTTTAAGGTCCAGCTCAGAGCAAGCTCCAGCCTTGGCCAGTGCTGCTGTCAGCTCTTCCCTAGTCACGGAATCATCCAGGCCAGATATTCGCAGGTCTACCCGCTTTACAGGTCTGGAGACCTTCACTTCCTCCGGATTCAGGGCTTGCCTCAGCTTGTCGGCCAAGGCGTCGGCTAGGGGGCCACTAGAACTGCCGGGCACCTGCAAGAGGCGGGCACCAGTGGCCGTGACCTTGCACCGCATGCCCTCGATACCCAAGCTCACAGTATCCACCTGACTTTTTGCTCGACCCAACACCTCCTCATATGTCACGCCATTTTGAGAAGCGTGCGGCTGCAGGGTCAAAACAACCGCTGTTGACCGGGGCGGGCGAAGCCTGGCTTCCTGCCGTTTCTTCTTCTGGGCCTCTTTTCTAGTGGCCTTCTTTTGGGACTTCTTTTGACCCACAGTTTGCCAGGCACCCTCTTCCGCTTGCTGTGGGGCAGCTGCCGCGGCCGCATCAGGTGCAGTCTTGGAAGACTTGGCCTTCTTCCTTTTAGCCTTCTTGGTTTTAGCTGGGGCTGTGCTTGTACTCGGCTGAGAGGGCGGGATGTCGACCGCCTGCGATACCTGTTCCACAGGAGTCTCTGCCAAAGTCGGCCTGGCCGCTGTCTTCTCGGCAAACGTGGCCATAGTTGGAGCTCTACCTTTGCTGCCCCGGTCAGAGGCCAATGTGGGTCTGAGGACTTTCCCCTCCAAAAAGTTTACTTTCGTAAGGACCTCTTCCCTGAATCGACCGAGTTCTTCTTTAAGGAGACTCGTCAGCTGTTTCTCCAGTGCTGGCGTGTCCCGCGGCGCTTCAGTCTCAGGTTGAGCTGAGCGCTTCGACTTGTAGACCTCCGTTCGAATCTCGTCTAACTCTTGACGAAGGTCAGCCATCTCCTGTTTTAGGCGAGCGTTCTCCGCCTGCAAGCGGCGCGTCTCGCTGGAGGTACATCTCTCCATTAGCTCGTGTGCTAAGTCTTCAATTGAGGCTGCCGCATCCTTGAGGGTCTTCTGGGCGGTGCCCTTCAGGCCTTTGGACATCTTCCCAACCGCTCTTATTGCCGCAACAGAGTTGTTCAGCCTCTCCTCTATAGACCCGGTAGTTAGGTCTTCCGGCTCGAATTCCGCCTCAGACCGAGTGGAGGCGCGTGACGCTGCCCTCTCACTCCTGACCGCCACCTTTTTGGCGGCTTCAGCCAACTGCCGATCCTCCTCACCGATGCGGACCTTCAGAAACTCGGCACGACGAGTAGCCTGAAGAGCCTCCCTTGCCTTCCCGAGGCCAATACATTCGCCGGTTGTCGGCGGTCTTCCTCTACCTCTCTTACCGCGCTGAGCGCGCGCCTGTGGAGGATTATCCTCATCCGTCGCAGAACTCAATTCCGGGCTCTCCGTGTTCCGCCGTTTCCTGAAGAAGCGGGACTGTCCGCAACCACTACTGGCACTCTTAACACTCATTTCAGAGTCCGAAACCTGTGCGACAACATCTCCCGCATTCTTTCCCACCACTTCGTCTCCCACCACTTCGTCTCCCACCACATCGTCTCCTACTACTGCATCAACAATTGCGTCCGAAGGCGCAAGGCGTAAATTGCCCCCCCCAGAATACGAGGGGCAGCCGGTGTCATTAGACACCGGGGTGGATTCTCCGACCGCGGTACGGCCGGTACCACCCTGGGGTAGATTTTCTTTATTCACGACTTGCATTTTTTGAACGTTCCTTTTTTTAATTCAGGTGTGCGGTCACCCTAGCATTGACCTAAGCTCAATTACCCGATCCCACCCCAAACGACTGATTTTTCGAGTGGTTTACTCCACCGGACAGACTGAGGAAGAAAGGAAGGAAAAGGGGGAAAGGATAGAGCGATCCGCATCGCCAGTCGACTCTCATTATGAGAGAAGTACCGGGAGCAGACCGACTCTTTAAGGATGGGAAGAGGACAGAGGGAAAGGAGGGAAAGGATTGCAGGACATTGGCCAGCAACCAACAAGACCCCGTAGGGAGTTATTGATTGCCGTTTCCAGGGTGCACCGTCCTGAGCCCTTGTCAGCCCATTAAAGCTTTCAAGGGATCAGGCACTCGGGGAGGTTTCCTGCACTAGCACCCCAACCTAACCTAACCTAACCTAACCTAACCTAACCTAACCTTTTTTTTTTTTTTTTTTTTTTTTTTTTTTTTTTTTTTTTTTTTTTTTTTTTTTTTGTTTTCGCAGGGGAATGCATTTACGCACTGAGTGTGGGACTCCTGGGCAGCTAATCGGCCCAGACTACCCACTAAACCCCTGCGGATGCCATCGGCCGCTTTACAAAGAGGCGCCTCGGATCTAACTAGCACAAGGCGCCTCAGCGACTGGCCGGTCTCTTTCACCAGAGACCGGACTCTCCACTCTCAGGGGCCCTCCGACATCTGGAGGACCCCTGCCGCCGGGTGGGACCTCTGTCCCACCGATTCAGGGGGGGCGCCCGCAGGCGCGCCCCCAACCACCAAGGCGAGCCGCACGCCATCCAGTCCGGAAGCAGACCGGAGGCAGCGGCTCTCCGTCTTATTCGGCCGCAGAGGATAGGGACAGCGGCGCACCGTAATACCGGCAGTCCTCCTCCTCTGCGGCCCCACCGACCACCATGCCTGCGCCATGGCCGCGCCTCATTCGGCCGCAGAGGATAGGGACAGCGGCGCACCGTAATACCGGCAGTCCTCCTCCTCTGCGGCCCCACCGACCACCATGTCTGCGCCATGGCCGCGCCTGGTCGCGGAGGATAGGGAGAGCGGCGCACCGTAATACCAACCCCTCCTCTTCCCCCGCGACCCCTACCACGGCTGTAAGAGTAGAGGGCTTAGCCCCCTTCTCTCACAGCCACTGAGCCAATTGGCTCTCCAACCTGGGTTACCCGACATGGGTAACCCACCACCAGTTGCCAGGACATTTGCCAACGGCTAACAAGACCCCTAAACGGGGAGTTATTAACCGTCGCCCAGGGTGCACCAGCCCAATAACTTGTCAGCCGCCGCTATCACCGAATCAAAGATCAAGTGACAGAAGCAAACCTTCAAATCATCGAGCCAACGTGGAGGTTTCCTGACAGTAGCACCCCATAATAATCAACCAGTTTTGCCATTGCTTTCTCCATTTCACACACAAGTTAATAAGAATCAACCAGTGTGCAGGTTTCCTCACGATGTTTTCCTTCACCGGAAGCAAGTGGTGGTCGATGAAAACTACTACACATGACACATGAGTCAGATTTGTATACAAACTCATGTGGCACGAGTGGGATTCGAACCTGTGACCTTTCAATCCACAGGCGGGCGTCTTAACCATTACACCACCACCGCTTCAACCTAACCTAACCTAACCTAACCTAACCTAACCTAACCTAACCTTTTTTTTTTTTTTTTTTTTTTGTTTTCGCAGGGGGGAATGCATTTAGGCACCGGCCCCCGGGGACACTGTTCCCGGGGAGTGTGGGACTCCCAGGCCTAGCCCGGACTACCCACTAAACCCCCCTGCGGCGTTTCCGCACCGGCCGTTATTGGGGGCGCCATGGGATCGCGAACATTCTACCACGACGCCCCCCGGCGTTGCCTCACGGCACTATCCTAGCAGACGACGGGCATATTGTGCCCGCCGCCTGCCTCTTCGTCCTCGCCGATGGGGAGGGGCATGCGCTCGTGCCTCGCGCTCCCTTTCAGCAGCCTCCTTCTGCGACATTACCGTTTCGCAGAAGGAGTATACTGCATCCCAGCGTCCCTCGCCGCTCAACATCTTGCTGATGACGTTGTGCAGCGAGAGATCCAGGCCTCCTCCTCCTAGGGCCACTGCTAGGGCCACCCTCTCCTCGGTCCATTTCCCGCAGTCTGCCAGAGTGTGTTGGGCCGTGTCATCCGGCTCCCCACACTCATGACAGACCGGGGTTTCCTCCTTTCCTATTCTGTGCAGGTAATGACCGAAGCACCCGTGTCCGGTCATCACCTGCGTCATCCTGTACGTCAATTGGCCGTACGTTCTTTCCATCCATTCCTCGAGCGATGGGAGGAGCGCCCCGATGGTTCGAACACCATACGGGGAGTTTTCCAGCTCTACTCGCCATCGCTCTTTCAACCTGTCTACGGCCAACTGACGGACACTCCTTAATTCTCTTGGGGCGGGCCTTTCCCCCACAGCTCGCCTCCTTGCCCGCTCCCAGTATACTTCCGCCTGAACCTTAGCGTCCATATCCCACGGTGGGGTGCCAGCCAGTGCACACGCCGCCGCCCATGCCACCGTTACGTAGGCCCGAGCTATGCGATTGGCCACCACTCTCTGTGGCCTCCGCAGCTGGGCCACGTTGGCTTTGGAGAGCCTATCTGCCCAGATTGGTGCCCCGTACAATGCCATACTTCGGGTTACACCCGCATATAGCTTGCGGCACGGGGCACTGGGCCCTCCAACATTGGGCAGCAGCCGGCCCATGGCCGACGCAGCACCGACTATCCGGGGAGCCAGTCGTTTGAAGTGCTCCCGGAAGTTCCAGCGTGAGTCCAGGATGATACCCAGGTACTTGATATGCGGTTTCACCTGGACTCGTTCCCCACCGATGGATATGGACGCGCCCTCAGGCGGCTTCCATCCCCTGCTTCCGAAGGCGATGACCTCACACTTGTTGAGGGCCACCCTGAGCCCCAGCAGCCTGACGCGGGTGACCATCAGGTCTGCTGCGACTGCGGCTGCCCTGAGGGTGCTCTCCAGCTTCTCTCCCCAGATGGCCACCATCGTAACCTTTTTTTTTTTTTTTTTTTTTTTTTTTTTTTTTTTTTTTTTTTTTTTTTTTTTTTTTTTTTTTGTTTTCGCAGGGGAATGCATTTACGCACTGAGTGTGGGACTCCTGGGCCGCTATCCAGCCCAGACTACCCACTAAACCCCTGCGGGTGCCATCGGCCGCTTTACAGGGAGGCGCCTCGGATCTATCTAACACAAGACGCCTCAGCGACTGGCCGGTCTCTTTCGCCAGAGACCGGACTCACCATTCTCAGGGGCCCACCGACACCTGGTGGACCCCTGCCGTCGGGTGGGACTAGTCCCACCGATTTAGGGGGGCGCCTGCAGGCGCGCAAGGTAGCGCCTGCGTCGCACCCCCGTCCGCCTTCTGCGGATCGGCTCCGCGAGGGGGTGGTCCTCGCGGTTCCTTTCCTCGGCCTCCCTCTGTGACATAACAGTCTCACAGAAGGAGGCCACTGCCGCCCAGGCTCCGTCACTCCCGAGCATCGCATTGACGACACTCGGGAGCGACAGATCCACTCCACCGAGCACTGCCACCAGATCGTGGCGCTGCCGACTCCACCTGGGACACTGCTCTAGAACATGTTGAGCAGTGTCCCGAGCCTCGCCACAATCGTGGCAGACCGGCTCGGTCTCCCGCTGGGCCACGCGGTGCAAGTACTCACCGAAGCAGCCATGCCCGGTGAGCACCTGCGTCATGCGGAAGGTGAGAGGCTTGCGCCGCCTCAACATCCATCTCTCCAGGACCTGGCGCAGGGCCTCCACTGTGCGTACACCGTACGTTGCCCGCGCCAGGTCTGCCTCCCACCTCCGCATGAGTTCCGCTTGCCCTCGCAAGCGGACCCGCCGGACCATCTCAGGCGAGGGGTGCTCGCCGATTTCCCTCCTGTTCGCCACAAAGTGGTAAACCTCGGCGAGCACCTCCGCCACCAACTCCCACGGCGGGTCGCCCGCGAGGGCTGTGGCCGCAGAGAACGCCACTGTACGGTACCCCCGTATCGCCCTTACCGCGATCACCTTCTGCGCCTGCCGGAGAAGGCGCTTATTCTCCGCGGCAAGGGCGTCCACCCAAACGGGGGCGCCGTACATCGCCATACTCCGGCACACGCCGGAGTACAGCTTCCGTACAGCGTCGCTGGGCCCACCCAGATTGGGCAGGAGTCGGCCCAGCGACGCAGCCGTCCTGATGATCCTTTGCCCCAGCTCTCGGAAGTGGGGGACAAAGGACCATCTCCCGTCGAGGATGAGGCCCAGGTATTTCATCTGGGCACTCACCCTCAACTCCTCATGACCCACCTGGAGGCGCGCCCCTGGGGGAGGTCCTCGCGCCCGGGCCCCGCGGAAGAGGAGGACTTCGGTCTTATCCAGTCGGACCCGAAGCCCCAGCCTCTCTATGCGGCCGACCAAAAGGGCGAGGCCCGTTTCGGCCAGCCGCGCCGCCTCACCGAAATTCGCACCCCGGGACGTGAAGAGAGTGTCATCCGCATAGCAGATGACACCCGTCCCGGGGGGAAGCCGGCACCGCAGGACCCAATCGTATGCGATGTCCCACAGGATAGGGCCGAGAATCGACCCCTGCGGGACACCGCACCCGACGCCCCGCCGGACCATTTGACCTCCCCTGTCCTCGTACAGGACGACCCGCTCCTCCAGGTACGCCCCCAACAGCCCCCGCAGGTACGAGGGCACTCCGAAGTACCGGAGCGCCTCCCGTATTACACAGTGCGGGATACTGTTGAAGGCGTTGGCGATGTCTAACGACGTCGCCAGGGTCACCTCGCCTTCTCGATCCGCCTCCTCCGTCACCGACCGCAGACGCCTGAGGGCGTCGATGGTGGACCTCTTGGCCCGGAATCCGTACTGCACGTCAGAGAGACGCGGTCCCGGGCCTTCCTCCACATGCCGAACGAGGCGAGAGGCCACAACGCTCTCTAGGGCCTTCCCAGCCTCGCTCAGCAGGACCAGAGGTCGCACCGCCGAAGCCGAGTCCAAGGGCCGGCTCCCCTTCGGAATAAGGCAGAGCCGGCCCTCCTTCCATAATTTCGGGAACTGCCCCTCTCGCAGACAGCGGTTGAGCAGCCCCCGAAACTCCTCCCCGAGGTGCACGAGAATCAGCGCAAGCACTTTCCCGTGCACCCCGTCTGGACCCGGTGCCCTCTTCCTTGTCTGGAGGCGGTCGAGGACCACCTCCATTTCGACG
Source organism: Plodia interpunctella (assembly GCF_027563975.2). Classification (NCBI taxonomy): domain Eukaryota; kingdom Metazoa; phylum Arthropoda; class Insecta; order Lepidoptera; family Pyralidae; genus Plodia; species Plodia interpunctella. The sequence continues at coordinate 12,437 of NW_026525655.1, read as the reverse complement.
TCGGTGACGGGAGGCGGATCCGCCTCCACCTCTTCTCCCTCCGCGTCAGGCGGCTGTCGGGCCATCCTCGGAGGAGAAAACCCTCGCGGATTGCCGGGGAATAGATCCCCGACAATCTCCCCCAGCAGAGCTGGCTGAAGGGTCTCCGTTAGCGGGGTCGCCTGTGGGCGCAATTTGTCTCGCGCCCACTTATACGGCCGGCCCCATGGGTCTCTTTCGATACCCTCCACCAGCTCCTCGAAGGCTTCCTCCTTGGCCCGACCGATGGCCAGCTGCAGCTCCTTACGGTTTTCCACATACACCGCATACAGCTGACCATCCCTCTCCTCGTCCCGGGGACTGCGCCGCCTGCTTCGACTATAGGCCCTTCGGGCCGCGTTGCAGGCGACGCGAAGGGCGGCAATCTCCGCCGACCACCAATAGACCGCCCGCCTAGGGGGGGCTCGACCTACGCTTGGCATGGCCGCCCGGCACACCGCTGTGAAAGCGTCGCCGAGACGGTCAGCCGCGTCGTCCACCCCCATTCCGTCTAGAGGCGGGAGGCTCCAGCGGCCGACGATGGCCGCCTCTTCCGCCAGCTCCCGGTCAAGCCGCGTAAGGGCCCAACGCGGGAACCGGCTGCGCACCCGGGACGATGATGCCGCCTGACATTGGGGGGCGGCCGACACCTCGAACCGAATATACAAGTGGTCCGAGAGTGTCTCCACCCCCCCTTCCACCCTCCAGTCCGACACGGAGCGCGCGGCGGAGGGGGTGGCGAACGTCAGGTCCACCACCGATCCGCCCGTCCGTCGCACGCACGTGTGGGCTGTCCCCCTGTTTAGGAGAGACAGCCCGGCGGCCAGCGCCCACTCTTCCACCTTTCGCCCCTTGGGCTCCGTGGCCGGGTTCCCCCACGCCGTTGATTTGGCGTTGAAGTCACCGGCCACGAAGACCTTTAGGGGCGCTAACCGCCTTATCTCCGGCCCCAGGGCATCCAAGAACCGCTCCAGGGCCGGCAAATCCCGGTTCGGGGAGAAGTAAACACCAATTATGGCGTACTCTCCCCGAACCGCCACCACAAAGCCGTTCCCTCTCTTCTTAATCGCGAGGGGAGGGGCGGCACCAGGCCTAGCCACGATGGCCACGAGGTCATCCAGATCCCCCGCCCAGTGGGGCAGGGAGGGAACCGCGTACGGCTCCGCGACCACCGCGACATCCAAATCCCACTCCGCCATGGATTGCAGGAGGAGATCCTGCGCCCTAGCGGAGTGGTTGAGGTTGGCCTGGAGGAAGGTGACCCCCATCACTCCTCCATTTGGCCGACTGGCGCCTCCCCTTGCCTTCCCTCGCGCGGAGGAGGGGACGGCCCTTTCCCTCGGATCGGGGGTGGGTTGCAGGCCCTACCCCCCATCACGTGGCCCGCCGGCTTGCCGGCGTCGCGGCATACCGCGCAGCGGGGCTCCGCTGTGCAGGAGGCGGACAAATGCCCTGCCTCCCCGCACCTATAGCAGAGCCGGCTGCGGTCCGTCTGCGAGGGGCACAGCGATGCGGTGTGCCCCTTCCCCATGCACTTGTAGCAGTGCATGGGGCGCGCCTCCAGGTGCCGGAGCTGCACTCGACTCCAGCCTACCGTGAGGCTGCCCGCCTCGATCAGCTTTTTAGCCGTCGTGACCGGGCAGCGCATCAGGGCAGAGCCAGAGCCCCGCCAGTCTGAGCGGATTTCACCCACCCAGACCTGGTCCTCCGTGCAGCTCCCGGCTTGCGCGACCGCAGCCTTTATCCGCTGCGCCGTTGCCGCATCATTCAGGCCCGTCACGCGGAAGTCCGCGGTTTTGACGGGCCTGGAAACGTCCGCGACGCCGGAAAGGGCCGCCTTCAAGGCCGATGCAAGCGCATCTGCCTTGTCTGAGTTGGAGGGGCCAGAGACCTCGATTAGCCTCGCTCCGGTCGCACTCGGGCGAATCCGAAGCGAGCCGATTCCTAGCCCCTCCAGGCTCACCGCCTGCTCGGCCTTAAGGAGGGCGGAGCTGTATGTGGCCCCTTTTTGCGCTGCCTCCGGCTGTAACTTGAGAATTACAGCCGAGGAGCTAGGGGCCGACAGCTTGGCCGCCCTCGCTGGCGCCGCCCTGGGGGGTGCCTTGGGCGCCGTTGCAGTGGCCTTTGTTGGGGCCGCCGCCGGTCGCTCCGCAGGTTTGGGCTGGGACTTCTTTCCCACGCCCTTCCCCTTCCCCCTCCTCCCCCGGACTTCGACCCAGGGGAGCTCCGGGCATTCGTCGACCACAGCTGTTGAGGTCGACGGCCCGAAGGGCCCCCACTCTGTCACTCCCCCAGCACCTACCCCCTTACAACCCCGCCTCTCAGAGGCCGGGCGTGCAGGGGCCCGAACCTCCAACTCCACCACCGGCTGCTCAAGCCGCGGCGCCGGACCCAGACCGGAGGCCCGATCAATGGCCGTCCTTGCAGCCCTCGCCACCTCGGAGTTGTCACCTGCCAGAGGTGGACGAGTGGCACTCCGAGGACACCCAGCCAGTCCTAGCGCTGCCAGACGGCCATCAATCAATCTGGCCATCCTCTGCTCCAGCTCATCCTCCACTGGAGCAGCCTGCCGCTGCACCGTCCGCGCAGCCTGAGCAGCCTCACGGCGAGCCTCCTCGAACCCCCGGCGGAGCGCAGCGACCTCAGCCTTCATAATGGCCACCTCCCTTTGGAGGCGACCATTATCGGCCTTAAGGCGTCGAACTTCGTCCGACTCGCTGCGCGCCACCAGGGTGTCCACGATATCCCTGATATCCGAGGAGGCCCGCATAATTTTAGAGTTGAAGCCCCCCTTGAGGGCGGCAGTCTTTCCGACGAGGCTGGTTATTATACCCAGCCTCTCCACCGCAGTGGCCATGAGTCCATCAGCACCCATGGCCCCAAAGTCCCGCGCATCAATGGGGGCCACCACCACATCATCGTCCCCACCACTCGGGGGTCCTCCCCTCCGGAAGGCCCGAGCCCCTAGAGAGGCCGAGAAGGAAGCCTCGGCATCCTCCTCTTGACTCCTCCTCGCCTCAGCCCGGGCCCTCGTCAGGTGCGAGGCACCCCGGGCCTTGCCCCTCTTCGCCACTGACTGTGCCCGTGGCACACCGACCTCAGTGTCGGTGCCGGAACCAGTCGCCACCTCAGAATAGAGGCGCTTGTTGCCCAGCACCGACTCCGACAACGAGGTGATGGAGCCCGCACTTCCCATCAGGCTCCCCATCCTCTTTTGGCCCACAGCGAGGCCACTCCCGTCGGTTTCCTCCCCAGCGGAATGTTCAGACCCTGAACATTCCATTTCCCCCCTTCCCTTTGTTTGGCCCTGAGAAGGGCCTTTTGGGTGGCCCTGAGAAGGGCCTTTTGGGTGGCCCTGAGAAGGGCCTTTTGGGTGGCCCTGAGAAGGGCCTTTTTTCAGGAAACGCCCGCGGGCGTCCCTCATTATTTGGTCATTATACGACATTCTTCACAGTTCGCAAATTGCTCCTTCTGCACAGTGCACTTTAGCCGTCGGCCTAACCACTCCGTTACGGTGGTTAGGACGCGACGTTGCCCGGGGAACGCGACGTGGACGCAAGCACTGTGGGGTGGTTCCCCCACCATCGTAACCTAACCTAACCTAACCTAACCTAACCTAACCTAACCTAACCTAACCTAACCTAACCTAACCTAACCTAACCTAACCTAACCTAACCTAACCTAACCTAACCTAACCAACCAACCAACCATTCACTCATTTTGCATACAATTCGTTACCTAAATATAATGGTAAATGCATTTTAGCTATACGTTTAAACCTACTCTATTAATATAATGTTTTGTCATTGTCATTCGTTCAGTTATGTCATGCATGACATGACAGTTGACAGACAAATATTGTTATCACGCATGATTGATCAGCCAGTCAGCAGTAAAAAAAAAGTGTAGTGTCACTGTTGGTGTGTGCTGCTATATGGTTTTGAGTTTTCTTGAATTTCATTCATATTCTTGAATTTTAACGTTATGTAGGTAGGTAATTATAACGAAATATAATTGGCCATTGTTTGGTACCTATGACTCGTAAAATGAAATAATGTGCATTGTTTTCCAAGATTTGAATTGAATTAACAAATAGACGTCGGCCTATATCTGTTAGTCGTTGCACACGGAGTCTGTCTGGCAGAGGGAGTGAGCGATGTCGGAGAACTTGGAAGTGCACGGCTGCGGCGTGCGGGCGGCCGGCGAGCTGGCGGACGCGCGCTGCGACGCGGTGGTGGTGCTGCTGGAGCCGGGCCTGCCGCCGCCGCAGGCGCTCGAGGACTTCATCGTCGCCGCGCAGGCCATGGATAAAGGACTCGATAAAGTAAGCTTTTCATCATTTGACATTCCAGTATTTACTTATTAAAAAATAAACTCCTGCGTGATCTCTCTTTGGGCAATGGGGAGAGTTGTCTCCGGAGGCCAGATGTATTTAAACATTCTGGAGAGGGGTGATGACGCAAAGGCAGCAACCGAAGCCTCGACAAAAAATTGATTAAAAAAAAAAAACTTCAGCCGCTTCTTCACCTGCGCTTTGGAAGCCGGCAGTAGACTTAGTTTAAGTTTTTGTATATCATCCTAAATTGAATAAAAAATTTTGAATTTGAATACATACACCTAATCCCACCACTATTATATTATATGTATAACCCACCCAACCTTAATTATATTTATGTGAAATCTCTCTCATAATATTAATAACCAATAGCTCAAAGCTTACTGCAATTGGCAAAATTACAAGTGGGCTTTTAGAATTGAACATTTTAAATACTCATTTTTTAAAACAAGCTATAAATTATATAATTTCGGATTTCTATCTATTCTTAAACCTTTTAATTTTTTTTAATCCTAAGCCTAAATATTTTGAAGTATGGTATAAGACATGACACACCTTTCAACCCGGAAAAATAACTGCTACCATGGCAAACCACGCGGGCGCAGCCAAGGGTAAAAGCTAGTATGTATATACATAGATTGAGATATTATTTACCTGCACATAAATTCATGCCAATTTATTTTTAAACAATATCTTATTACAGCCCTTATATCAGAATATCTAACTTATTTCTTTAACTAAATATGAATCATACATTACTACACAATATACCTCTGTATACATTTACATTGTATTATAAGTTTATATTATGAATAAACTAATCAACTGCAGTAAATCTATTTGATGACATTTTAATAAAATTCACAATTTTCTAGCATGGCTCTCCATTATACTAATTTATTGAACAGGCACAGAGTTTTTACACACAAAGTTTGATATTTAATAAATCAATTCAGAAAATAAAATTCAAGGTGAAAAGTTGCCATATAAGTTTATTAATATGTATTTTGTCATAATATAATATTGCATATTTTTAACAATGTCCAATACTGTATCCATCCATCTTTACTTATACGACTGAATATATATTTTTTTAGACAGAATATAATTTATCCTGTAAAGTTACAGTCATGATATTGTACAGGAATGTGCGGTACTGAAGTGCGAGCGAGTGTCGGGCCAGCGGCTGGTGCTGTCGCCGACGGGCCCGCTGACCGACTACGACGACGTGCGGAGCGTGGGCGAGGCGGCGGCGGCGGGGCTGCGGCGCGCGGGTGAGGCGGGGTCGCGGCGCCCGCTGCTGGTGCTGCAGCAGTCGCCGCGCTGGCCGCGCGCGCCGCTCGTGGCGCTGCTGGCCGCGCTCGAGACGCTGTACGTGCCGCTGCAGATCCGGGAGACCTTCCCCGACAGCTGGCGGCGGCCGGAGGCGCTGGCGGTGTACGCGGAGGGCGTCGCGGCGCCGCTCGACCGGCTGCTGCGGGAGGCGGTGGCGCTGGAGGCGGGCCGCGGGCTGGCGCGCGACATCGGCGGCGCCGACCCCGAGCGCGCCACGCCGCTGCGCTGCGCGGAGCTCATCCGCCGCGCGCTGGGCGGCGGCGCCGTGGCCGTGCACGTGGAGGAGCGCCGCAGCCACCTGGAGCAGCACTACCCGCTGCTGGCGGCCGTGAGCCGCTGCGCCGACGCCGTGCCGCGACACCGCGCCTGCGTCGTGCAGCTGACGTACACTCCGCCGCAGCACGCGGAGACGCTGCTGCTGGTCGGCAAAGGCGTGACGTACGACACGGGCGGCTGCGACATCAAGGCGGGCGGCGTCATGGCCGGCATGAGCCGCGACAAGTGCGGCGCCGCGGCCATCGCTGGATTCCTCAAGGTGATCTCATCATTATCGGCTACTAGTTCTAAAATTCTTTAATAAAAATATTTTTTAGTGTTCGCGATGTCTGTCATATCTTAAAAAACTATCAGTAAAAGAATTATGTAAACTCTATGGAAAATACGGTACCCTACACTTTGCGTGGCCGAACTTGGCCGATTTTTACATTTACAAATCATATCGTAATCTACCTACATGATGTATTTTGACTGTATTTGATAAAATCTTCTGTTTTGACATGTTTCCGTATCGTGTATGTAATGTATATATTTTCGGTGAAGACCTGTGACATACTGCGCCCCAACGTGCGCGTGGTGGCGTCGCTGGGGTTCGTGCGCAACTCCGTGGGGTCGGAGGCGTACGTGAGCGACGAGCTGCTGCGCTCGCGCACCAAGCTGGCCGTGCGCGTGGGCAACACCGACGCCGAGGGCCGCATGGTCATGGCCGACTTGCTGGCCGAGGTGAGCGCCACCGTCATTACGATATTGTCACTAGCGGCGCTCTAGGGTTTACGTGCTGTTTTTGATTATATTCTATTGTGCACCCAAATTCATCTAAATCAGTCCAGTATATTTTGCGCATTTATAACACTAGCGAGAGAGATGCTTATATGCTATAGTTGTCACATAAGATGCACAATATTTATTAATGATCAAAATAGAATGTTGCGTGTATCGTATACTATTGGCACGTATTGTTATGAAGGGAGTAAAGCCGTGTAGCAATGAAGTGGTGTAGCACAGCGTCGGTTGCAGCTGGCGGAGCGCAGCCGGTCGGAGCTGCGGCCGCACCTGTACACGGTGGCGACGCTGACCGGACACGCGGCGCGCGCGTACGGCGCCGGCTACACCGCCGCCGTCGACAACCACGCGGCGCGCGGCGCGGCGCACGCGCACAAGCTGGCCGCCGCCGGCGACGACGTGGGCGAACCCGTCGAGGTATACTGTGGTGTCCGTTCCAGTATCATCTGTGCTACATGAGGGTTTTTCCTGCTTCATCCAGTATATTCGAGTCGCCTAAATGTGTGCAGGTGTCGCGCCTGCGCCGCGAGGACCTGCGGTCGCACCGCGGGCGCGCGGCCGGCGATGCGCTGCACCAGGCGCACAGCCGGCCCTCAGTCGACACTCCGCGCGGGCACCAGGGCCCCGCCGCCTTCCTGCTGCTGGCCGCGGGCCTGGACTCGCAGGAGCTCGAGTACACGCACCTGGACGTGGCTGCGAGCGCCGGCTGCTTCCCCGACGCGCCCACCGCCGCCCCGCTGCTGGCCCTCGCCGCGCTCCACGGCGTCATCTCGGTCTGAACGTCTGCATACGACACCAGCGAAGGCAACGTCAGATGATTCACCAAATTAGACATGAAATACCATAATAAATATTAATAGGTACTGAATGTTGGAAGATTCCGGAAACAAAAATGTGAGTATTCCTTTTTAATTAAAATGTATTTAATAGCACCCTAGACTGTCACACTGGTCTAGGGCGCTATTAAATGCATTTATCACCTTCTACAAGTTTCTTGGAACTTGGGGCCCACCTCTAGCCTGTCTTAGAGAAAAAGAGACAAGTCGTAAATGTCAGATACCGTGTAACGAGTTCCGAGGCTGTTTAATATTACATCATTATTGTGGAAACCCTGTCCAAGACGATCACAATGCTTGATAAGCACATACATTTTGTGTGCTCACAAGCGTTTTGACCGTATAGAATGCACGGCATTTACTATTTAATTTGTCTCGTGGATAGATCTTTGCTCTGACCAATGTCCCACTGGAAACACAGGCAGATATGAGAGTAGGCTTGTTATGCGTTGTGTCAAAACCACTTGACAAACACGTAAATGCTTGTCAAGCTTTTGGTTATCGAAGGGGTCCATTTTCACTTTTCAGAAATCGATTCCACATGCAATGTAGGATTAAAATGAAAACACTTCTGCATTTGTACTAATAATACTGAGGTGCTAGTGGTGCTAATACAGAGATATTTTTTCCCACCATGTTGTTAAACATTTCAACAGCATAATAAATGATATTAAACTATTACTCAAATCACCCTCTAAGTACACCAGCATAATAATGTAAGTTGATACTCAACATAATACACATTTTTGTACTTTTATATATTCTCATGTTTTTTTTAAATTAATATAAGTAGCATGGTTTTTACTACACTAGCAAAAAAATTAACAGTCGAAGTGCCTACCGCGCTACATACAAACACGTTGCACGTTACTAACGTCCACATCTCTGCTGTCTCTATTTCCCATATCGTGTACACAGCGTGTAAAAAAAATAGAATGTGTGGACGCATTGAAGTACTACCTACGTGTTTTGTTTCGTGATAGCCCCGCAACAGATAAATCAGTTATTGAATTTAATTATCCTAAGAATTCTGTAGTAAAAAAGTACTATTGTATTTATTGACTCTCACATACAGAATGACCGTACTCGGATCAGCTGATTGACCATTATGTTCTTTTTCCACGATTTGACACGTACATTGTTTTTAATATACTCATAATACTTTAACCCCTTTTTAACTGTGTATTAAAATTATATTTATATTTTTAATATATTATTATAGTTTTATTTTGCATCCATATACCTAGCTAGTTGAGAGCAACAATAGACTTGACGTGAGAGATGTACGAGAGATAGGTACTCAAGCTTCTGACCCACTTACCCCTGACCGACCTGCCTGAGACTGTAAAAGAGGGAATTATGGACATCGTCATAATCCTTCGCTCATACAAGAAAGAGAAATGCGTACGAGAAGAAGGAAAGAAAATATAGGTACGAGAAGAAATGGGGCTAATATCCTTTGTTGACTTTGTTGTCCTTATAAAGAGATATCAATATACAGGGTTACTGGTAATTAACGCACAACCTCCCAAAGGCGCATAAGGTACATAGAGACCAACATCTTTTGTTCTACGACTTTTGTCTAAACGTAATAAATACAAAAATGTTCCTTTTTTAGTTTTGATGACGTTTCTATAAAGCGTTACCTCTATGTTCGATTTCGCTACTGTACTGTCTCGTGTTGCTTGGCCATTACATAGAGTTAAGATGTGTAGAATCGCAAATTAGATTGTTTTTTTTTATATCAATAAAAAAAACTACGAATTACGAAAAGTCGTAGAATAATAGTTGCTTGTTTTGATGTACTCAAGTACTCTTTAGGAGGTTTCCTGTTAACACCATCAAAAGTTAAATGTCTCTAAATAACCTTCAAGGTTGTCTTTCGTGTGCCCAGTTTTACAAAACCTGTCTTGCTGATTGTAATGATATAGGCTGGGAAGTATGCCATTCTGATTTGGCTAGGCCAGTTCGTTGCCTGAGAACGGGGTAAGTCCATCAATTCTCTATGGATAAGCCTGAGACAAAAAAATACAGTCAATGTCAGAATAATTTTGACATTGACTATTTTTTAATTTATCACCATTATGGCTGATTTACATTAGTCCAGTAGCTGTTTTCGTTTCATTATTCCAGTGATCAAAATTTTATAGGGCATATTACGCAAAGGTCAGCGCAAATGGTGCTACTGGTACAACTAGGGTTAACAAACATTGCCAATGGAGGCAACAAGTGCCAATTTTCAATATTGTTGCAGATATCAACCAAAAATACCTACGCAATCGTGGTGCGAGTTTAAAAAGAAAAAGGAAGTATTTAGTGAATTATCCTGAAAATAATAACACTATTTTAGCTTATGTTCTGCATGATTTGGTCAACTGTGGTGATAAACTGGTATAAACTTGATTTTGACTGAAGATCTTACCTGTATGAAGTCCATATTTTAATAAATTTTCACGTGTGAAGTGTTTCGAGCTTTTTTCGACTCGAAAATTTTACAGCGTGAGGCGTATCCCATAGTTTTCGAAGATTTTTATCTTATGGAAAACATTTTTCCCAATATTTCGGCCCCCTGAATATGCTACATTGTTATATATTTTCACAAACTAATGCTTGCATAATGAAAGGATTAATAAAGTACTCTAAAATAAACGTTTTAATCGATTTAGCAAAAGACGGCAAAGCTTTTGTGTACCTAACATACAGTGCTGTACTCTGGCGGGATTAATGCGCAGTAATACTCCCTATAGTCGGGTGACAAGAAAAAACACAAAGGTTTCCCTCGTATAATCGCAGATATAAAAACATACATAAATAATAAAGAAAAATGTGAAGGATTTAGAAATCAAGCAACGGAACGGGATAGACAGTTATGTAATGTTATGCTAAAATCAATATCTTTCGCGTCCATAATCGTGTACCCAGTTTTACAATGCCCAATCTGCTGTTTTGTGCTGAGATATGTTGTAAGTAAATCTTCCATTTACCGGGTTACGATTTTGGATCAGGTTCGGAATAATCCATCCAGTACGGGTCGCTCGCTGGGTGGAATGTTGGTTTGAAACTTATTTACGGATTCAATACGTACGAATCCAGTCCCCGCATCCAGTGCTACTGGATACAGTAGCTGGATCAATGTAAATCATCCAGTATTTATTTTGTGATAGTAAATGAGGGTTTGTTTTGTAGGTTATAAAATATAGAACATTGCCTATTTTAATTAAAATAGGTAAATAGTAATAATATAGATATAATTCAAACGGCATGGTTTTAAGATTTCAAAGTTATGTGAACAAATTACATACATTGGTATCCATAAGCAAAACTAAAGCAATGAATCTAGAAAAGTGTTATTTCAGATACGTTCAAGACGAAGAAAGAATTGATATTTCTTTTTTATTAAAAGTTAAGGATTCTGTGAGGCAATTCAATTTTAGTAGGAAACCAACAGAGCAGTTGGAAACAACTTTAAATCGAATCGGCGCTAATATTAATAAAGTCATTAAAAAAGGAGGTAAAAAGAAAAATACAGATATACCCGACGTGGAAGTTCGAATTTTTGATAATAAAAATGAAGCAATAGGAGCGAAGTCCACGTGTATGGATTTGTTTTCATTGCAAACTCCAATAAAATTAAAAGTAGACGATCAAGTGTACGAAGCCGTGTTCAACGTCCCGTGGGTGGTGAGCGTGAGCTTGCCCGCGTGTGTGCTGGCCGGCTTCCCCGTCCAGCCCGAGCACCTGGTGCTGCAGCACGCCGACCGGGGCCGCTGCAGGTATCACTGGTTCAGAGGCCTCTCCGTCAACGACAAAGGAAATGAAATCATAGAGAATCACATAAAATGGGAATTGGTTGGAGAGAGCTTCAGCTACACGCCGACTAATGATGACGTCGGCAAGAAACTGAAGCTGGAGTGCACGCCAGGTGAGACGGCTGTTCATTGATTGTCTTGCCTTTATTGTGTGTTAAATTGTTCCATGCTCAAGTTAAAGGCGTAACCTACTTATGTAGCCTGACTCATTATACATTCACTGTGCAAATTGTATTTTCATATCAGGCAATGGTGAAACCTATGGACCGACAGTATCAACAGTTAGCAAGACTCTGGTGGAAGCTGGCCCAGGCGTATGTCCATTTGAAACTAGACACAGGTTCACATCTACCAAGCTTAAAGATAAAAGGTTTGACTTTACTATAGCTTTACTCTCCTCTAATACAGCAGTATAAATAAATATATAAGAACAAATCATACAAATTGAGTTAGCCCCAAAGTTCGAAACTTGTGGTATGGGATACTAACTCAATGATGCTATATTCTGTAACATATACATATATGTTATAGGTATAGCATCATTGAGTTATTATCCCATAACACAAGTTTTGAATCAGTCTGAAGATCATTTTCCATCTTGACCTAACCGGGGATCGAACCCAGGACCTCCAGTGTAGCAGTCTAACATGATGACCATTAGGCCATGGAGGTCATCAAGACCAGTACAAGTAATATTAGAGAGTAAACAAAGCATTATCAGGTTTATTTCTTTATTCCAATATTAAGTAATCACTAACATCGGTAATTATAATTAAATTCTTTATTCTTTACATCACTGCTTTTTGCGGGCACAAAGTAATTAACCCTGGATATCTATGTTTTTATCACTTTTCCAGTTTCCGCTGTGTCAGCTACAACATCCTGGCAGACTTGTACTGTGACTCCGACTTCACCAGGACTGTGCTCCATCCATACTGCCCCCCGTATGCGCTGCATATTGACTACAGGAAACAGTTGATTGTAAAGGAATTACTAGGTATATTTTTTATTTAATTTATTCAGTAACTAATCCTTAAAGTTTTA
>NW_026525654.1:42500-50045 GCF_027563975.2 Plodia interpunctella | reverse complement strand
TATTATATGCTAAACTGCTTATTAAAGAGTTATGGCTCTGCGAAGTAGACTGGGACGGAACTTCTCCTGAGGGTATGATCCGTCGTTTTGCGGCTCTTACGGAACTTACCTTGTTATCTGATTTAAGAATTCCACGTGATGTCGGTGCTTCCGATGATAGTGTATCACGTGGAATGTTATCTTCACAACTGCTTTCTTGTATCTTTTGGTGGAATGGTCCTCCATGGTTAGTCAACCCACCAACTACATGGCCTATCATACCGTTTTCTCCTTTGAGTATGGTATCTATGCCTGAACTTCAAGTGAATGTCCTCATCAGTGAAACTTGTCCTAGTGAGACGTCAGTATTCTATGATTTATCCTGGGACGGACGGTATCGTCAGAGTCGCCTTGGTAGAAACTAAATACGGTGTATATAAAAGACCCGTTGCAAAACTTTATCCTTTACCAACTTAATAATGTAATAACTTATCTCTTAGAACTAATATTTTATCTTTTTAAATACATAGAGTTATATATTTTAGTTGAACAATTAAAGGTCAATTGTTTTGGTTTAGCCATGTACTCTCATAGTGATTATAATTATTTAAACTTCTTTGAAAGTTCTTTGAACTTCCAAGCCGGGGAGTATGGTTGGACCAATGGGTTTCATTTTTAGTTCTTTATACATAAGGAATTTATATAATATGAAAACTTCCCGTAAGATTGAACTAGCGCTTTCTTTCGGGCATTATAAACGGAGGTACTGAACCTCCTTGATCTTCTTGGTGGCTAGTAGTTCCCATAGACTCTAAGGGGCAAATGTCACCAGTGTTTTGCTTTTTTTCTGCGTCATGTTCTCATAATACGCGGTGGTGTTTTGGTGTTGCTCGTTTTGCCTCTGTGAGAAAACCGCCATAGATTCTCCTAAGTTATTGGAGACACTGTTAATAAGTGCAGCGGTTTGGTTTGTGACTCGTGTTCAAGTGAAAATAGCTTCCGACAAGAAAAACGTATCAATCTAAGCCCCCTGATAGCAACGTGAATACCTGGACATCAGGAGCTGCTGGTTGCTGGTGGTGATAGTTGGTAAGTGCCTTCTTTGTATTGTCTTGGAAGTAGTGCGGTTTGACTTGCGGAAGTTTTCATATACAGAAATATAAAATGACCATAATCTATTTGGTCTGTACTTATGAACCTGAAGTTATCCTCCCCGCTTGGAAGGCCTATTTACACGGCCATCCATCAGTCATAACTAAAAATTAAAAAATTAATGAAAAGAAAAAAAAAAACTTAAAAAAATAGCTTAAATAAAAGCGTTTTTTTTTTGGTCCAAAAAGAAGAAATTAAAATTTTCCTTTCAAATTTTAACTATCAACTTATAATCTCATTATACATAATTCATATGATCATAAAAGCTTGTCGCGACGTACACGTACACGAAGGACCGGAACCTACCGAATAATAGAAATTCCAAAAAATACCACTTACTTTCCGGTGAATACAAATACGCTCACCAGGATAAATATCAGAATATTGAATATTAAAAACAACTTAATCAATTTTTGTGGGAAGAAGTACAATGTACTTACATTTGAAGAAAATATGATTGATATAACTAACCCTCCCGTTTATGACAACTCCATTGACGGCATAGAAATTCATTCTTACAAGCCATATACCACTACATTCAATAATAATGATGAAATTCGGATACCTGTAAACCAACAAGATTTATATGTGCTTCCATGTGCAAGTACCCTGTATATAGAAGCCGTGGTAAATGTTTTACATATTGAGAAGACACAAGCAGTTCAAGCAGTATATTTTACTAACAACCCTGTTCTATTCCTTTTTCAAGACATAAGATATGAACTGAACGGCATCGAAATAGACAAAGTGAAAATGAAAGTCAGTACCTCTCAGCAATATTCTAGGTTTTGCAGAAGATTATAAAAAAATAATTGTCAATTGCAAACATGAACTTGTGTTGTTACGAAGTAATACTAACCTTAATGCTTTAAAGCTAAACACTGGCGAAGAATTTAAAAGTATTGATATCAAAAAGATTGTATGGCGAGTTCCTCACGTTAAAGTATCGGATAAAGAAAGAATAAATTTACTTAAAATACTCGAAAAGACAGATCCATTCAGTTAGTGTATAGAAACTGGGACCTTTATGAGTATCCTTTGTTACCAAAGTCTACAAAACACACTTGGTCAATTAAAACTTCGTTACAAATTGAGAAACCTAGATACGTCATTTTAGGTTTACAAACAAATAGAAAAAACAACGGGATGAATGATATATCTCGGTTCCATCACTGCAATATGCGAGATGTTAAACCTTTTTTAAACTTTACATATTACCCGTACGAAAGTTACAACACCAACTTTTCATATCATAACTATGCATTAATATACGAGCAATATGTGAATTTTCAGCAGTCTTATTATAACCGCCCATGCAACGCCTTGTTGACTGCAGAAGAGTTTAAACATTTTGCACCATTATTCGTGATAGATTGTTCTAGACAGAACGACAATATCAAATCAGGACCAGTGATCAACATTCGCCTTGAACTAGAGTATGACAGCGAGATACCTGATCAGACAACAGCATATTGTTTAATTTTGAATGACTGTATAGTCGAATATAGACCTCTGAGCAACATTGTTCGTAAAGTCACTCCGGTGCATTTGGATCATCAAATGGATTCCCAGAAGCAACAACCTGTGGAGGACGTTTAATGTCTTTAACAGGTATTACGATTTTTAGTAACAACCGGCACAGTATTTCTATGTATTGGTCCGATAACCTGGGCCTTTTGATATCTCGGTTTATCTTTACTTCTAGTATTAACACCTTTCATGAAAATTTCGTCTCCTACATCTATATCGAATTCATATTCACCTTTTCGTTTATTCATAACAGCTTGTTTGTTTTCGGTTAGTCTATTGGTTAAATATTCATATAAATGTCTAGTTTTTCTAACGTGTTCTTTGACTAACTGTTGTGTGTATTGTTTTGCAAAATTTACAGAAAACGTGCTATTTGATACCGTATGACCAAACACGACCTCAAAAGGTGTCAGACCTGTAGCTGTATGTATTGTATGGTTATATGACATAAGAGCATATGTTATTTCTGGTGAAGCATCAGTGACTTTTCTTTCATATTTCGCTACGCTGTATATATCTATTAAAGTCGAATGAAACCTTTTGATTAAACCCATGGAGTTTGGGTTGTGTGGGGTACCTACGTGTAATTCTATTTTATAAAATGATAACATTTCTTTCATTAATGAATTATTAAATTCAAAACCAGGATCTGAGCTCTATTAGGTACTCCATACATAGAGAAGTATTTAATTAACGCTCTAACGACTTCCGGTGTTGATTTATCTCTATAGCCTGTCCTAGCTTGCTGAAGGCATCTATAATTTTGAGGTAGGCTTTACCCTCTATTGTAAAAGTGTCAATGAATATTTCCTGAAAAGGCTTTGTTTTTGTCTACGTGAGCTCAGGCTTCAAAGGTTTGCGGTCATATTCCATTTTCCTGCATATTTCACAAGAATTTATAACACTTGTGACGGTTTTATCCATAGAATGCCAATAAAAAGTACGTTTCAGGTGAGCTAGAGTTTCTTTGATACCCCTATGACTATTTTTACCCGTATGATATTTAATAATGATGTCGCGTTGTTCATTCTCATCATCTTCATAAATAATACGATTAGTACATTCATACAATTTTACTGTTCCCTTTTTAAATAGAGTCGTAGTAATTTGCGAAAATAATTTACGATGAGATTCACTTTCAAAGTAAAAGAAGTATTTTATTTTAGGTTTAGTGTATTCAAGAAGGAACTTTTTGACAAGATCGGCATTATTTTCAGGTAAGTGAACTTCTAATATTTTCTGTTTTTCTCTAGATAAATCTTTAACTGATATTATATTTCTGTTCCAGGTATATACGAGTATCTGATTCGGCTTTGTATCAACGCTTCCTGTAATATAAGTATACCTTCTGTGTCTAAGTCGCGAGCGGAATTAATGGTCTTTGATTTTTCACTACTTTTATTTTCAGATGCGGAAGCTGTGGAACTATCCAAGGATGGAATAGAATGTGGAGATCGTCAGCCATTATTCTGCGGTTGAATACAAGATTTTTTTTTGGGAATTTGAAGAAGAAATTGTTATTGGAAATAATGATCGTTTACGATCTTTGTTATTACGTAATTTTGAAATGTTGCCTGTTAAATCATTTAAATAATCTTGCAATTGTTTTTCTTTTTTGTCTATTTTTTTTTGGTATATATAATAGGTATACATGAGTTAGGTGTCTGCAAGACTTGATTAGCCATATCTATATTTGCTGAAAATTTCTTAAGAAGATCAGAACCTATAAGGCCATCATACTGTCCATCTACATCAAAAACGTAAAATTTATGATAGAGGGTACTTTTAAAGGTTTTTAATAAAGGTATGTATATATGAATGTATATATACATATATGCATCACTGTGCGTACTCTGAGCATGAGTACTTACCACGGTAAATGGTTCATATGTTTTGAATTTACTGAAAAATTCTTCAGTTTTGGCTGGGCTGATAAATGATCTGGAACTTCCAGTGTCAATGAGAAATTTTTAGTTTATTTCCGGTATTTCGATATGTGGTAATTTAAGTATACTATCACAATAGTTTAAATTTATTATTTCACTTGACTGTTGCTGGCTACATTGCAAAAATTTTCGGGGTTGTAGTTAGTTTCGTTATGTACGGAAATTCCTGAAAACATATTTTCAGAAATTTCCGCATAATTAACAGGGAGTGCGTCTGTTGCATCATAGTATTAAAGTCATTGGTGTAATATGTGTACTCATTATTATCTGCATAATATTCTAAGTCACTGGGTTCCTCACAATAAAATAATTCATTAGTAAGCATATTTTGTCTCACAGAATCGTCAGTATCAACATTATAATTAGGCAAATTTTGTTGATTTTGTATGCCGAATTTAAATTGATTATTATTAGAGGGTTGTTATTTTTGTTGTGGTATACCAAATTTAAAACCACTGTGTTGGAAGGGTGCACGGTATTTTTGCTCAGAACCTTGATTGAAGTGTATTTTGTTGATTAAATGCATTGGGACTTTTGAATGGCATTCCTTTATTTGGTGAATTGAAATTTGGTCTGAAACCAAATTGACCTTGATTATGGGGGATACCAAATTTAAAATTATTTTGGTTAGGCAATCTGTTATGCGAAATATTTTGAAATTGGGGAATACCAAATTTTAAATTATGCTGATTAGGCATTTTATTAAATTTCTGGTTAGTTACAAATGGTTTATTAAAATTTTGAGAATTGGGGTGATGTACAATGTTGGTTGGTTGGTTGGTTGGTTGGTTGGTTGGTTGGTTGGTTGGTTGGTTGGTTGGTTGGTTGGTTGGTTGGTTGGTTGGTTGGTTGGTTGGTTGGTTGGTTGGTTGGTTGGTTGGTTGGTTGGTTGGTTGGTTGGTTGGTTGGTTGGTTGGTTGGTTGGTTGGTTGGTTGGTTGGTTGGTTGGTTGGTTGGTTGGTTGGTTGGTTGGTTGGTTGGTTGGTTGGTTGGTTGGTTGGTTGGTTGGTTGGTTGGTTGGTTGGTTGGTTGGTTGGTTGGTTGGTTGGTTGGTTGGTTGGTTGGTTGGTTGGTTGGTTGGTTGGTTGGTTGGTTGGTTGGTTGGTTGGTTGGTTGGTTGGTTGGTTGGTTGGTTGGTTGGTTGGTTGGTTGGTTGGTTGGTTGGTTGGTTGGTTGGTTGGTTGGTTGGTTGGTTGGTTGGTTGGTTGGTTGGTTGGTTGGTTGGTTGGTTGGTTGGTTGGTTGGTTGGTTGGTTGGTTGGTTGGTTGGTTGGTTGGTTGGTTGGTTGGTTGGTTGGTTGGTTGGTTGGTTGGTTGGTTGGTTGGTTGGTTGGTTGGTTGGTTGGTTGGTTGGTTGGTTGGTTGGTTGGTTGGTTGGTTGGTTGGTTGGTTGGTTGGTTGGTTGGTTGGTTGGTTGGTTGGTTGGTTGGTTGGTTGGTTGGTTGGTTGGTTGGTTGGTTGGTTGGTTGGTTGGTTGGTTGGTTGGTTGGTTGGTTGGTTGGTTGGTTGGTTGGTTGGTTGGTTGGTTGGTTGGTTGGTTGGTTGGTTGGTTGGTTGGTTGGTTGGTTGGTTGGTTGGTTGGTTGGTTGGTTGGTTGGTTGGTTGGTTGGTTGGTTGGTTGGTTGGTTGGTTGGTTGGTTGGTTGGTTGGTTGGTTGGTTGGTTGGTTGGTTGGTTGGTTGGTTGGTTGGTTGGTTGGTTGGTTGGTTGGTTGGTTGGTTGGTTGGTTGGTTGGTTGGTTGGTTGGTTGGTTGGTTGGTTGGTTGGTTGGTTGGTTGGTTGGTTGGTTGGTTGGTTGGTTGGTTGGTTGGTTGGTTGGTTGGTTGGTTGGTTGGTTGGTTGGTTGGTTGGTTGGTTGGTTGGTTGGTTGGTTGGTTGGTTGGTTGGTTGGTTGGTTGGTTGGTTGGTTGGTTGGTTGGTTGGTTGGTTGGTTGGTTGGTTGGTTGGTTGGTTGGTTGGTTGGTTGGTTGGTTGGTTGGTTGGTTGGTTGGTTGGTTGGTTGGTTGGTTGGTTGGTTGGTTGGTTGGTTGGTTGGTTGGTTGGTTGGTTGGTTGGTTGGTTGGTTGGTTGGTTGGTTGGTTGGTTGGTTGGTTGGTTGGTTGGTTGGTTGGTTGGTTGGTTGGTTGGTTGGTTGGTTGGTTGGTTGGTTGGTTGGTTGGTTGGTTGGTTGGTTGGTTGGTTGGTTGGTTGGTTGGTTGGTTGGTTGGTTGGTTGGTTGGTTGGTTGGTTGGTTGGTTGGTTGGTTGGTTGGTTGGTTGGTTGGTTGGTTGGTTGGTTGGTTGGTTGGTTGGTTGGTTGGTTGGTTGGTTGGTTGGTTGGTTGGTTGGTTGGTTGGTTGGTTGGTTGGTTGGTTGGTTGGTTGGTTGGTTGGTTGGTTGGTTGGTTGGTTGGTTGGTTGGTTGGTTGGTTGGTTGGTTGGTTGGTTGGTTGGTTGGTTGGTTGGTTGGTTGGTTGGTTGGTTGGTTGGTTGGTTGGTTGGTTGGTTGGTTGGTTGGTTGGTTGGTTGGTTGGTTGGTTGGTTGGTTGGTTGGTTGGTTGGTTGGTTGGTTGGTTGGTTGGTTGGTTGGTTGGTTGGTTGGTTGGTTGGTTGGTTGGTTGGTTGGTTGGTTGGTTGGTTGGTTGGTTGGTTGGTTGGTTGGTTGGTTGGTTGGTTGGTTGGTTGGTTGGTTGGTTGGTTGGTTGGTTGGTTGGTTGGTTGGTTGGTTGGTTGGTTGGTTGGTTGGTTGGTTGGTTGGTTGGTTGGTTGGTTGGTTGGTTGGTTGGTTGGTTGGTTGGTTGGTTGGTTGGTTGGTTGGTTGGTTGGTTGGTTGGTTGGTTGGTTGGTTGGTTGGTTGGTTGGTTGGTTGGTTGGTTGGTTGGTTGGTTGGTTGGTTGGTTGGTTGGTTGGTTGGTTGGTTGGTTGGTTGGTTGGTTGGTTGGTTGGTTGGTTGGTTGGTTGGT
>NW_026525654.1:0-40000 GCF_027563975.2 Plodia interpunctella | reverse complement strand
CGTAAATGCATTCCCCTGCGAAAACAAAAAAAAAAAAAAAAAAAAAAAGGTTAGGTTAGGTTGGGGTGCTACTGTCAGGAAACCTCCACGTTGGCTCGATGATTTGAAGGTTTGCTTCTGTCACTTGATCTTTGATTCGGTGATAGCGGCGGCTGACAAGTTATTGGGCTGGTGCACCCTGGGCGACGGTTAATAACTCCCCGTTTAGGGGTCTTGTTAGCCGTTGGCAAATGTCCTGGCAACTGGTGGTGGGTTACCCATGTCGGGTAACCCAGGTTGGAGAGCCAATTGGCTCAGTGGCTGTGAGAGAAGAGGGCTAAGCCCTCTACTCTTACAGCCGTGGTAGGGGTCGCGGGGGAAGAGGAGGGGTTGGTATTACGGTGCGCCGCTCTCCCTATCCTTTTTTTTGCGCCTTGTGCTAGTTAGATCCGAGGCGCCTCTTTGTAAAAAGCGGCCGATGGCATCCGCAGGGGTTTAGTGGGTAGTCTGGGCCGATTAGCTGCCCAGGAGTCCCACACTCAGTGCGTAAATGCATTCCCCTGCGAAAACAAAAAAAAAAAAAAAAGGTTAGGTTAGGTTAGGTTAGGTTAGGTTAGGTTGGCTGTACTGAGTGTGCTGCTGTACTGAGTGTGCTAACCGAGGTGTTATTGCGATTATTAATTGGCGATAAGGGCGAATTGACGTCCTTATTGGTTTTTCATTTTTTGTCTTGACGGGTTCAGTGTCTTGGCTCCTTGTTGAGTCGGGGCACTGACGAGATCCTATTTGTTGGTTGGGTGCATCTGACCAAGCTATCGGACCGCTGTGCGTTCCTGTAGCCAGACAGGGGCCGATTTCTGCCCCCTGTCTGTAAATTGCTTCTTGTTTTGCCCCATTTGGGGCCAATTGTTTTTGGCGTGGTCACGTCTGGCCCAATATGGGTAGGACTGTGGCCAAAAAATCTTTAAGGGGGAGATCTCTGACCCCAAGGGGTAAGAGATCTACTGTGGGGGTCAATGAGGACGTGGGTGAGCCGGTTAGCCGGTCGGAGTCGCTGTACTTTTCGGACGGCGACTCGGACGGGTCAATCTGGCTCCCGGACGTCAGGGTAGGTGGGAAGGAGCGGGGTCAAGCCCCAAAAAGGAAGGCGTCGGAGGACGTGGAGGAGGCCGAAAGGGCCTCCAACAAGGTCTCCTCTGTCTCGAGGGGCCGAGCGGTGACCAGGAGCTCTTACACGGGCACGGCCGAGACAAAAGAAAGGCTGCGCGACCTGTCAGCTGAATACGCCCAATTCGAGCGCGAAATGGACAAGGCTGGCAGCAGCAATTATTTGAGGGAAAAAGAGGGGAATAAGAAGGGGTGCCTGGTGGACGAGCACCTGGAGGTTGTGAGGGCGGCTGCTCAGAGGGTCTTAGCGGAGGCCGGAAAATCAGGGAACTTGAAAGGGACGGCATGGCGGGCCATGAACGAGGCCTGCCACGATATAATTGTAGCAGCGGGCAAGATTGAGGCCCAATGTGAGGAGTCGGAGGCTGTCCGCATCCTAAGAGCGGACAATAAGAGGATGCGGGAGCAGCTTTCGCTCCTCCAACAGGAAACCAAGGCCCTGCGTACGGCCTTTGCCGAGCGCGCATCCTTGGCGCCTACTGAGGCCCAGACAGCGGCGGGTGTCCCCTCCCTTGAGGACATCAAGGGTCTCCTTTCGGAATGGAGGGAGTCCTTTGAAAGGAACATGTTCCTCAAGCTGGGGGGCATGGTTAACGACCGCCTCAAGGAGGCGGAGAAAAGGGGCTTGTTGGCTCCTGAACCGATTGTTCGGCCGCCTTTGGCAGCCGACAGGAAGAAGGAGGCCGAACCACAGGCCCCTAAAACCGGGCCAAGTTACGCCGGCGTAGCTGCGGGGGCTACCCTGATGCCCCCAGCACGACCTGGGCCTGCACCCAAAGTTGCACCCAAAGCTGCCCTGGCTAAAAAGCAGTCCAAACAGGGAACGGTACAGGCCCAGGCACCCGCCGAACTTCCTACTGCTGTAGTACCTCCGCCTCAGGAAGATGAACAAGGGTGGGCTGAGGTGGTCAAGAGGGGGAAAAAGAAGAGGAGTAAACCCTCCCCTTCTACCCAGCCGAAGCCTACCCAAATGGAGGCCCCCAAGGCGAGCGCACAGCCGCCTAAAAAGATTAGGTTCACCCCACCTAAGACTTCGGCGGTGGTGGTGACCCTCAAGCCGGAATCCAAAATGGACTATCGAGCGGTGATAACGAGGGCCACCACCATCGACCTTTCGTCGATAGGGGTGAACCATGTGTCGGCGGTTCGCGGCACGGCAACGGGGGCCCGAATTATCGAAATACCCGGAGCTAATAGCGGGGCTGCGGCGGACAGCCTCGCAGAGAAGCTCCGGGAGATCATCGGCAGCGAGGCGGAGGTGTCAAGGCCGTTTAAGGCGGCACAAATTAGGGTCTCTGGCCTTAATGAGGGAATAACGCCGGAGGCCCTAACAGAGGCCACAGCGAGGGCGGGAAAATGTCTACCGGGACAGATCAGGGTGGGTAATATCCGTATGGCGCCGGACATGACGGCGTCGGTGATCATCACCTGCCCTGTGGCGGCTGCCAACGCCCTCATAGACGAGGGGCGTCTCCTCGTCGGTTGGACGGCCGCCAAGGTCAGGGGGCTGGAGGCCTTGCCCATGCGGTGTTTCCGGTGCATGGGCATAGGCCACACTAGAGCCCTCTGCCCGTCCCCGGTGGACAGGTCGGAATTATGCCATCGCTGTGGCAAAACAGGACACATCTCCTCAGAGTGCGGGGCCAGCGAACCCTGGTGCGCGGTGTGTTACGCACACAAGATGGCCGCCAAACACGTAATGGGCGGCCCCTCGTGCAATCCCCCGCGCACGCGGGGCAAACTGGCCCCCTCAAATAAGGGAACCTCCGAGGGCGCCACCATGGAGCACTGATGCCAGGTAGATCTGTGCAACAGGCTGAAGTGCTGCAGGCCAATGTAAACCACTGCGCCCGTGCACAGGACCTCCTAGTCCAGCACGTGGCGGAGTGGGCCATTGGTGCTGCCGTCGTGGTGGAGCCGTATTGCGTCCCCCCCCTTCCTACTTGGATCGGAGACACGGACGGGCTGGTGGCGATTACCTCTCCCCGAACCGGGGATCGCCCACCCCTCTCGAGAATCGATAGTGGTCCGGGATACGCGGCGGCAAAATGGGGGGAGTTTGCCATAGTTGCGGCATACTTCTCCCCCAATAGGCCGCTGCGTGCCTTTGAGGACTTTCTCGAGAGGGTGGGTGTGGTAATCGGGAGAGCGGCGCCAGCACCGGTGCTACTGATGGGAGACCTCAACGCCAAGCACTCGGCTTGGGGTTCTCCTGTCGACGATCCGAGGGGAGAGGCCCTGTACGATTGGGCTGTGGGTTTGGGGCTTGAAGTCCTAAACCGGGGCAACGTCAACACATGCGTGCGGCGGAACGGGGCGTCGATTGTCGACATATCCTTCGCGAGCCCCGTCATTGCCGCGCGCGTCGTGGACTGGCGTGTCCTGGAGGACGTGGAGACCCTCTCGGACCACAGGTACATCCGGATGGGGGTCTCCAACAGGCCCCAGCAGCCCGTACGGGGCTTGAGGGGGCGGGACCGGGGGTTCCCGAGATGGAGTCTGGCTAGCCTCGACAGGGACCTGGCTGAGGAGGCGGCCATGACTGAAGCATGGATTAGACCCACACCAAGCCGTTCCCTTGGTGTGGATGAGAGGGCAACAGGCCTACGTGCGTCGCTTACGCACATTTGCGACGCCTCGATGAGGAGGTCCGGGCCGCCGGCTGCAAAAACGGCGGTTCACTGGTGGTCGGAAGAGATTGCTGCTCTCCGATCCGCCAGTAACCAAGCCCGTCGCGAATATACGCGTTGCAGACGGCGGCGTAATGTTGTGGATGGAGAGGAGGAGCGCCTGCACCTCGCTCTCCAGGAGGCCAAAAGGACCCTGTCGGCTGCGATAGCCAAGGCCAAGGACGACGCTTTCAAGGAGTTCTTGGCCACGCTCGACAGGGACCCATGGGGGAGGCCATACAGGACAGTACGCAATAAACTGCGATACGCCCCCCCCACGGCCTCCATAGAACCGGGCCTCCTCAAACGGATCGTGGAAGGCCTGTTCCCCTCTGCTGAGGAGTTTGTCCCTCCGAGGATGTCGGCCCCTGAACGGGAGTCCACCACGGCGAGCGCGCCACCGGTGACGGATGAGGAATTCAACTGGGGACTAAAGCGTCTGGAGGGCCGCAGAAAGGCCCCAGGCCCAGACGGGGTCCCTGGTCCCATACTCCCGGTGGCGGCGAAACATATTGGGAGCCGCCTCAGAGAGCTGTTCGACGACTGCTTGTCGACGGGGCGGTTCCCAAAGCCGTGGAAAGAAGGCCGGCTGGTCCTTATTAGGAAAGAAGGCCGGCCTGAGGACTCTCCTTCGGGGTGGAGGCCCCTCCTGATGCTGGACGAGACGGGTAAGCTGCTGGAGCGCATCGTTGCAGCCCGAATCGCCCAGCATCTGGAAAACACTGGGCCCAATGTGTCGGACTGCCAGTATGGCTTTAGAAAGGGGCGGTCCACCATTGATGCCATCGGGGCCTTGAGGGCATTCTCGGAGGAAGCAATTGGAGGAGGGGGAGGGGCCGTTGGCGTATCGCTTGATATAGCGAACGCCTTCGGCTCCCTTCCTTATGAAGTGATAGAGGAGGCGCTCCGGTATCACGGAGTGCCCCTCTATCTAAGGAACCTCGTAGGGCACTACCTAACAGGAAGGGAGGTGCTCTACGAGGACAGGGAGGGAAGGAAGGCGAGGGCGATGACCTGTGGCGTTCCCCAGGGTTCGGTTCTAGGCCCCCTGCTGTGGAACGTCGGCTTCGACTGGGCCATCCGCGCGGCCCTACCCCCCCGGACAATAGTTATCTGCTACGCAGATGACACGATGGTGGCTGTCCGGGGGGAGCAGTTGGAGAGCACCCTTAGGGCTGCGGCGGTCGCGGCAGACCTGATGCTCACACGCATCAGGATGCTGGGACTAAGGGTGGCCCTCACAAAAAGCGAGGTCATCGCCTTCGGGAGAAAGAGAAGCTGGAGACCGCCCTCGAATGAATGCGTTCCCATTGGCGGGGAGAGAGTCCAGGTGAAGCCGTACTTAAAGTACCTGGGCATCATCCTGGACTCACGCTGGGACTTCGGGGAGCACTTTCGGCAGCTGGCTCCCCGAGTAATAGGCGCGGCGTCGGCAATGAGCCGTCTGCTGCCCAATGTCGGAGGGCCTGGCGCCTCGTGCCGCCAGCTGTATGCGGGAGTTACCCGCAGCATGGCGCTGTACGGGGCACCGATCTGGTCGGACAGGCTCTCCTCAGCCAATAAGGCCCGGCTGCGTAGGCCACAAAAAGTGGTGGCCAATCGCATTGCCCGGGCCTATGTGACGGTGGCTTGGGCAGCGGCTTGTGCTCTTGCCGGAACCCCGCCATGGGAACTGGAAGCCCAGGTACAGACAGAGGTGTACCGGGAGCGGGCCAGGTGCAGGGCACTTGGAATCAGGCTCGCTCCCAGGGAAATGAGGGCGGTCAGGCAGCTGGCCGTGGACAGACTGCGCGAGCGATGGAAAGTCGAGCTAGAAAACTCCCCATATGGCGTGAGAACCATTGGGGCGCTCCTCCCATCGCTCGCAGACTGGGTTAGAAGAGGTCACGGCCAGCTGACCTATAGATTGACGCAGGTAATGACCGGACACGGGTGCTTCGGTCATTACCTGCATAGGATTGGAAGGGAGGAGAGCGCAGTCTGCCATGAGTGTGGGGAGCCGGATGATACGGCACAACACACTCTGGCAGACTGTGAAAGGTGGGCGGAGGAGAGGGTGGAGTTGATAGTGGAGTTGGGAGGAGAAGACCTTGCGCTGCACAGCGTCGTAGAAAAGATGCTGTGCAGCGAAAGGTGTTGGGATGCGGTGGCTTCCTTCTGCGAGGCTGTCATGTCGCAGAAGGAGGCTGCCGAGAGGGAGCGTGAGGCGCAAGCCAACGCCCCTCTAAATAGGAGAGGCAGACGTGGCAGGCGGCGGGCACGATTCGCCCGTCGTCTGCTACGGTGAGGACGCCTGGCGAGGCAGAACCGGGGGGCGTCGTGGTGAAATGTCCGCGATCCCATGGCGCCCCCACTAACGGTCGGACGGAAAACGCCGCAGGAGGTTTTAGTGGGTAGTCCGGGCCGGCAGCGGCCTGGGAGCCCCACACTCCGGGGGAGATGTTCTTCCCCTGGGTCGCCCGTAAATGGGTTTCCTCCTGCGAGAACAAAAAAAAAAAAAAAAAAAAAAAAAAAAAAAAAAAAAAAAAAAAAAAAAAAAAAAAAAGGTTAGGTTAGGTTAGGTTAGGTTAGGTTAGGTTAGGTTAGGTTAGGTTAGGTTAGGTTAGGTTAGGTTAGGTTAGGTTAGGTTAGGTTAGGTTAGGTTAGGTTAGGTTAGGTTAGGTTAGGTTAGGTTAGGTTAGGTTAGGTTAGGTTAGGTTAGGTTAGGTTAGGTTAGGTTAGGTTAGGTTAGGTTAGGTTAGGTTAGGTTAGGTTAGGTTAGGTTAGGTTAGGTTAGGTTAGGTTAGGTTAGGTTAGGTTAGGTTAGGTTAGGTTAGGTTAGGTTAGGTTAGGTTAGGTTAGGTTAGGTTAGGTTAGGTTAGGTTTTTTTTTTTAGATTTCTCCTGGATGCTACACGACATCCGGGAGGAATTTATTATCGAGCATTATTACAGAGTTTCTTACATAATATATATCGTAGTTTTACATAAGCAATTGTCTTTGATTTTACAGTTTTGTTGCCTCTGCGATTTGATACAGTGGCGTTTATTTTATAATCACTTAATTATTAATCTAGTTACAATTGTAGGTTAAATTTTTTCAAGTTAGTTAGTATGCTGTGTAAATGGTTGCTAATGTCTTGATGGTGGAGTCTCGGTGATGAATTTGATATAGGTCATATGGGTCTATCTTGTAGATCCTGGCTACTTCTTTGTGTTCGTTTCTTGATTTGTAAAATTTTGGGCAGTGTTCTATTAGGTGTTTCATGGGTTGTATGCTAGGTTATAAGTTGAGTAGTTTCAAAATTCGGTGCTATTTTTTTTTTTTTTTTTTTTCTGTAATTTTTTTAATTGTTCTAAACTTGGGAAGAATTTATTAATGTGATGGCCTGTTATTTCCTGTAATCCATTTTTAGTTGTGTTACCGCTATGTTACTGTTGGAGGATTGTGCCATTCCGAGGGCTGAAATTTTGTTTTTAATGAGGATTGCTGCTTTAACTTTTTGAAAATATTGAATGAATTCGTGGTGCGTGCGGTAGCTCTTCATGAGGTTTATTTGGAGGAATTTCGTTTCTGTTTAATATCCAAAGTCAGTGGCTTCTTCTATTCTGTTTATGGCTGCCCTTATTCTAGGGCACAGCTTATGGTCGGTTGCGGAGTGGTTTAGGTTGAGTTGTGTGTCTTGGATGTTCCTTATTTGGCCTTTGCCTGCACAGTTGTAACAGCAGGCTGACTCTGGAGCGTTCTTGGTTGGACAGGTGTCAATCTGGTGGTCAGGGGATGCACAGTGTGCGCACGGTTTAGTTTTGGATGTGCACTTGTTTTTCGTGTGTCCAAATTGGAGGCACGAGTGGCACTGTATAAATCTTGTTTGGGGGGCTACGTGCACTCGTTGCAAGTCAACAGCGATCCTCTCTAGTCCGATGATACGGGCGTAAACAGAGGGGTCGACTTCTAGTACGGCGTTGTATAGTTTAGGGTTCCTGTTGTTAGTCAAGTAGCACAGCCTGATTGATTCTGTTGGGAGAGTGTTTTGTGTTGTGATGATTTGTATAAGTTCTTCTCTTTTTATTCGGCTATGGATTCCCTTTGCAATAATCAGTGGTTTACGTTTCTTTGGTATAGAGGCTTTCAGGTGTTCGAACTGGTTAATGTACTCTAATGTTTCTTTCTGTTGTTGTGGGTTTTCAACTTCTATTATAAGTTTGTCTTTTGTAATCTGGGTTATTTTGCTAGGGGCGAAGTTCTTATCTTTAAATGAGATTTGTTCTCTCAGAGTCTGTATAGCTGGTTTGGCGTTGTCGCCGTCGGGGGTTGGGGTCTTGACAAGAATGGCTGGTTTAGTGGGGGTCTTGGCGGTCAAAGAGGCATATGTGGGGGCCTTGGAGGGAGTAGAGAGGGTATGGAACGCCTCAAGCTCCTCCCTAAAAACCCGTCTGAGAGTGTCTTCCTGAATAGTGGGGTTTGGGGTTAGGGGGTTAGGGGTGTCCTGAGAGCTTTTCTCACTATTGCTCGATGTGATTCTTATCGTAGTGCTCTTAATAGCTTCTGCTGCTTCTACTATTAATTTCTTATTGGGTGCTGTGACGCTTTTTCCTTGATTGATTGCTTCAATAATGATGTTTGCTAGCTGATATATTTTTTCTGTGGGGTTTTCTGACAAATTGGGGAGGGTCGGGGGGGTGGGCAAGGTGGCTTTAACGCTAGCCATGGTAAATGAAAGAAAAAAATGACTTTACAAAAAAAAAAAAAAAAAGGATAAGAGAAATATTTTAACTTTATAAATTAATATCTTAGGAACTAGTTGAGAAAAGATTTCAAAAATGGCGTAGGTGTACTTCTGTGGGTCTAATCTATTGGAAAAGAGTGCAATTTTGACCAAAAATGCGAAAAAGTAGTGAAAATTTCCGATTTTACGAGCTTAATATCTCAGAAAGTACTGGGTATAAAATTCCAAAAACAGCGTGAAACTTATTTTTTAGGTCTAGACTATGGATGTATATTGTTGGTTTGTCCAAAAATCCCGTAGGAGAAAAGTGATTTTTCAGTTTGAAATTACGTAAAGTCGTCGA
Organism: Plodia interpunctella; assembly: GCF_027563975.2. Taxonomy (NCBI): domain Eukaryota; kingdom Metazoa; phylum Arthropoda; class Insecta; order Lepidoptera; family Pyralidae; genus Plodia; species Plodia interpunctella. The sequence continues at coordinate 31,134 of NW_026525654.1, read as the reverse complement.
GAAAGTGTTCTCTTTTTTGGTTAGGACGAACTATCTCAGGAACTATGGCAGGGAAAATTCTCAGATTTGGCACAATTATGGTCAGATAGATGCACTAGGGGCTCAACTATGTCACTCAGCTCTGGGGCTCCAGGGTCCTGGTGTGTGATGACGCGAAGTCGCCAGATGTTGAATTTCGGCAGGAAAAACGGCTGTATCTCAGGAACGCGGGATCCCAGGAACTTGGTGAAACTGCCTTCAGATGCGTCTTCTTACCGCACTTCAGGAGGCAGTTGAACCACTAGCGTAGGTGCATGGGTTTAGCCGCAAACACAAGAAAACCGCTGATTGGCTGTGATCGTTTTTCTGTGATAGCCACCTGATGGCTCAGCAGAAATGTCTCAAATTTGGTGAAATTGTGGTCACTGATTTTACACATAAGATAGCAGTTCAAAAAAGTGGGGTTATCGATCTTATTCCAGAGAAAAAATTTTTTGAAGTTTAAAATTTTTAGAAGTGAAAATGTTTGGGTTTCCTGTTGTTACACTATTGTCTTAATATCACTGTACTATATGTCAAAAGTTGCGCACTGTTGTAACCTTTAATTTGGTATATGAATCATAAAGATATCTGTCCACTGGGTTTTTTTATTGATTTTAATATGAAAAAAGTCAACGAAAATTTAGAGTTTTTGCACTTTTAAAAATAGTTACTAAAAATCTACACTTATAACACTACACACAGTTTATAGCACTAATATGCACGCATTTTTTAAGGTATCTCACTTAGCTGTAGCACTTTTAGATCCGGAGGTATTAATTTTTTAAACGAAAAATGGGGAATTTTTTGCGCGGAGCGACGCGGACCATGTGCGTTCAGCTCGCGCGCGGCGGGGAGACTGGGTTAGGTTAGGTTAGGTTAGGTTAGGTTAGGTTAGGTTAGGTTAGGTTAGGTTAGGTTAGGTTAGGTTAGGTTAGGTTAGGTTAGGTTAGGTTAGGTTAGGTTAGGTTAGGTTAGGTTAGGTTAGGTTAGGTTAGGTTAGGTTAGGTTAGGTTAGGTTAGGTTAGGTTAGGTTAGGTTAGGTTAGGTTAGGTTAGGTTAGGTTAGGTTAGGTTAGGTTAGGTTAGGTTAGGTTAGGTTAGGTTCCCCACTTCCGAGAGCTGGGGCAAAGGATCATCAGGACGGCTGCGTCGCTGGGCCGACTCCTGCCCAATCTGGGTGGGCCCAGCGACGCTGTACGGAAGCTGTACTCCGGCGTGTGCCGGAGTATGGCGATGTACGGCGCCCCCGTTTGGGTGGACGCCCTTGCCGCGGAGAATAAGCGCCTTCTCCGGCAGGCGCAGAAGGTGATCGCGGTAAGGGCGATACGGGGGTACCGTACAGTGGCGTTCTCTGCGGCCACAGCCCTCGCGGGCGACCCGCCATGGGAGTTGGTGGCGGAGGTGCTCGCCGAGGTTTACCACTTTGTGGCGAACAGGAGGGAAATCGGCGAGCACCCCTCGCCTGAGATGGTCCGGCGGGTCCGCTTGCGAGGGCAAGCGGAACTCATGCGGAGGTGGGAGGCAGACCTGGCGCGGGCAACGTACGGTGTACGCACAGTGGAGGCCCTGCGCCAGGTCCTGGAGAGATGGATGTTGAGGCGGCGCAAGCCTCTCACCTTCCGCATGACGCAGGTGCTCACCGGGCATGGCTGCTTCGGTGAGTACTTGCACCGCGTGGCCCAGCGGGAGACCGAGCCGGTCTGCCACGATTGTGGCGAGGCTCGGGACACTGCTCAACATGTTCTAGAGCAGTGTCCCAGGTGGAGTCGGCAGCGCCACGATCTGGTGGCAGTGCTCGGTGGAGTGGATCTGTCGCTCCCGAGTGTCGTCAATGCGATGCTCGGGAGTGACGGAGCCTGGGCGGCAGTGGCCTCCTTCTGTGAGACTGTTATGTCACAGAGGGAGGCCGAGGAAAGGAACCGCGAGGACCACCCCCTCGCGGAGCCGATCCGCAGAAGGCGGACGGGGGTGCGACGCAGGCGCTACCTTGCGCGCCTGCAGGCGCCCCCCTAAATCGGTGGGACTAGTCCCACCCGACGGCAGGGGTCCACCAGGTGTCGGTGGGCCCCTGAGAATGGTGAGTCCGGTCTCTGGCGAAAGAGACCGGCCAGTCGCTGAGGCGTCTTGTGTTAGATAGATCCGAGGCGCCTCCCTGTAAAGCGGCCGATGGCACCCGCAGGGGTTTAGTGGGTAGTCTGGGCTGGATAGCGGCCCAGGAGTCCCACACTCAGTGCGTAAATGCATTCCCCTGCGAAAACAAAAAAAAAAAAAAAAAAAAAAAAAAAAAAAAAGGTTAGGTTAGGTTAGGTTAGGTTAGGTTAGGTTAGGTTAGGTTAGGTTAGGTTAGGTTAGGTTAGGTTAGGTTAGGTTAGGTTAGGTTAGGTTAGGTTAGGTTAGGTTAGGTTAGGTTAGGTTAGGTTAGGTTAGGTTAGGTTAGGTTAGGTTAGGTTAGGTTAGGTTAGGTTAGGTTGGGGTGCTACTGTCAGGAAACCTCCACGTTGGCTCGATGATTTGAAGGTTTGCTTCTGTCACTTGATCTTTGATTCGGTGATAGCGGCGGCTGACAAGTTATTGGGCTGGTGCACCCTGGGCAACGGTTAATAACTCCCCGTTTAGGGGTCTTGTTAGCCGTTGGCAAATGTCCTGGCAACTGGTGGTGGGTTACCCATGTCGGGTAACCCAGGTTGGAGAGCCAATTGGCTCAGTGGCTGTGAGAGAAGGGGGCTAAGCCCTCTACTCTTACAGCCGTGGTAGGGGTCGCGGGGGAAGAGGAGGGGTTGGTATTACGGTGCGCCGCTCTCCCTATCCTCCGCGACCAGGCGCGGCCATGGCGCAAACATGGTGGTCGGTGGGGCCGCAGAGGAGGAGGACTGCCGGTATTACGGTGCGCCGCTGTCCCTATCCTCTGCGGCCGAATGAGGCGCGGCCATGGCGCAGGCATGGTGGTCGGTGGGGCCGCAGAGGAGGAGGACTGCCGGTATTACGGTGCGCCGCTGTCCCTATCCTCTGCGGCCGAATAAGACGGAGAGCCGCTGCCTCCGGTCTGCTTCCGGACTGGATGGCGTGCGGCTCGCCTTGGTGGTTGGGGGCGCGCCTGCGGGCGCCCCCCCTGAATCGGTGGGACAGATGTCCCACCCGGCGGCAGGGGTCCTCCAGATGTCGGAGGGCCCCTGAGAGTGGAGAGTCCGGTCTCTGGTGAAAGAGACCGGCCAGTCGCTGAGGCGCCTTGTGCTAGTTAGATCCGAGGCGCCTCTTTGTAAAGCGGCCGATGGCATCCGCAGGGGTTTAGTGGGTAGTCTGGGCCGATTAGCTGCCCAGGAGTCCCACACTCAGTGCGTAAATGCATTCCCCTGCGAAAACAAAAAAAAAAAAAAAAAAAAAAAAAAAAAAAAAAAAAAAGGTTAGGTTAGGTTAGGTTAGGTTAGGTTAGGTTAGGTTAGGTTAGGTTAGGTTAGGTTAGGTTAGGTTAGGTTAGGTTAGGTTAGGTTAGGTTAGGTTAGGTTAGGTTAGGTTTTTTTTTTTTTTTTTTTTTGAAATATTAGGAATAGTAGCTTGATTTGGGCACAGTTTTACATAAATCACTAAGTTTAGATGCACGTTTTTCTTTGCTATTTGATACAAAGTTGCGTGCATCTATCTGTGTTATGTTAGGAGGGGAGGAGGTTTTTGGGAGAAATGATAGATTTTTGAGATTTATGTCCCATTGATAGTTTTGAGGCTGTAGACGATATTGTCTACCAATTTCAAAAATGTCGTTGTCGTTTCCTCTTTGCTTGAGGTCTGGATCAGGTCAAATTCGTCGATTTTATTGCGTAGACACGCCGTGACGTAGTCATGGCGTGTCTTGCCAAATATAGGGCACTCTCTTAGAAGGTGTGGTATATCTTGGGCTGTAGTGCCATCGCAAGGGCATTTGTCGTCATCGATGATTTTAAATTTGGAGAGGTAAGCTTTGTGGAATCCGTGGCCAGTTAGAATCTGAGTGAGAGAGAAGGAAATTTTGAAGGCGCTTAGAGCGGAAGGGATGTGACAGATTAGCGGGAAGAAGGTTTTGGTGGTGGCTCCCTGTGTGGTCGACTGGTACTCCGCCTGCCAAGCCTGTAGCGTTTTCGCTTTCAGGAGTCGCTTGGCGTGGGACAGTGGGAAGAAATTGACCTCGGACGCGGTCTTTTTGGAGGCCGCCGCTTTGGCTGCCGCGTCCGCGATCTCGTTTCCCACTATCCCGACGTGAGCCTTCGTCCACACGAAGTCCACCATCTGGTTCCTGGACCGCAGCAAGGACAGGTCCTTGTGAATGCGATTCACAAGGTGGTCTGTGTTGCTACGGTCCTGGATAGCCTTTAGAGCGGAGAGAGAATCTGTGAATATTTTTGCCAAGGAGTGGTTCCGAGCGCGAAGCCACTCCAAGGCTTGGGCTATAGCGTATAGTTCGGCCATAAATACTGTTGAGGTTCGGCACAGTTTGAATTTTCTGGTCACGGATCCCCCCGGCAGTCCCTCCATGATGACGACAAATGCCGACCCCGTATCACCGTTTTCGTGTTTGCTCCCATCCGTGAAGACATTGGGTGCCTCCGGGTTCATCAGGTAATCAGTTTCCTCCTGCGTGGTCGCCGTATCGTAGTCTATAGTGACCCGCTTGGCTGGGTGCAGGAGGTCCCTGATCCCGACGCGTCTGTACAGACCAATGTCCTCAGGGAGGGAGCCCAACGTGCCAGATTGTTTGATAAGGTGTGTCTCGCGCGCCTCCTCCACCACAAGGTGTAGCGGCGGGAACCGCGCGAGCGCATCCGCGGCGACGGCGGAAATCGTGTGGAATCCTCGAATCGCCCTAATAGCGAACGCTCTTTGGAACGAACGGAGGGCTCTGCGAACCGAACAGAACCTTGTGGCCGTTCCCCAGATTCCCGCCGCATAAGTTATTATGGGTGTTATCACTTGCCTATATATGCATTCTACATTTTCCGGATGTATTCCCCAAGTGGGTCTAACAAATTTGCACAAATTTTTGAAAATTTTCGTAGCTTTTCCTATAATGTATTTAGAATGTTGGATGAAGTTTAGTTTATTGTCAATGATTACGCCAAGAAGTTTAATTTGGGTTGTTAGAGGTATACGGACATTGTTCATTTCTATTTCAGCTGTTAGGGTTTGTGTTGTGAATGATATGCATTGTGTCTTTTCCGGTGCAAATCGCAGTTTTACTCTATCTCCCCAAGAGTATATCTCACGAAGACAGGTGTTGGTAGTGCGCTCCACCTCCTCTCTCGACTTTCCCTCGACTATGAGAAGCACGTCGTCGGCAAAGGCTTGTATGTGGGCATTGTCCGGTAGCAGCATGGACAGAAGTTCGTCTAATATTAAATTCCAAAAGACTGGGCCGCAAGCGGATCCCTGGACGCAACCCTTGGTCAGCGATTTGGACGACGCGCTCTCCCCATAATCCAGGGTGACCCTCCTGTCGGCGAAGTAACTTTGGATGAGTTTATATAGATTTCTGGGGCATCGTATGTGGTGTAATCGCTGGAATAAGGCAGGCCACCAGGCGTTGTCGAAAGCGGCCTTTATATCGAGAGATATCGCTATGACCTGTCGCTTTTTCTCTTTGGCCGTTTTTACAATTTTCAGGGCCCGCTCAAGCGCGTCCACCGTCGATGTTTGGGGTCTGAAGCCGAATTGGGTTTTGTTCAGAGATTCCTCTTGTTCCGATTTATGCTCTAGCCTTTTGATGATCAGTTTTTCCAGGATTTTCCCGAAAACTGCAATGAGTCCGATCGGGCGGTACGAGCTGAGTTGTTCTGCCGGTTTATTTGGCTTTGGGATTATTTTAACCACCGCCTGTTTCCATTTTTTGGGGAAGTAGCCTAATTCCAGACTTCTGTTGTAAAGTTCCGTGAAGAATTGGGGAATGGCGTCAAAGGCTTGTGCGCAGATGTCTGAGGTTAGATGGTCGGCTCCGGGGGCTTTTTTGGGATTGGTGTGGCTTAGGCACTCCCTTATCTCGTCGGTGGTGAAGAGTATGTCGTCTGGTGTGTTAGGTGGGTTTCTTGTGGAGTCTCGTAGGTGTTGTTGGCGTGCTGTCAGATCGGGAGTGTCGTCAGGATAGAAGTGGTTTAGCAGTGCGGTTGCGGTGTCGTTGGTGTTGTCAGTGTAGGTTTTGTCGATTTTTAGGGTTTGTGGTGGTTTCCTTAGGGGTGCATCCTTTATGAGGCGGTTTGTGACAGCCCAGACGTCCTCTTTCCCCTGCGCGTCGCAGAACTGTCTGAAATGTTCGGTGGATTGTTTTGAGATGGCTTTGGCGTAATTTCGCTTTGCTTCTGTGTATTCTCTGATGATGTTGTCGAGTGGTTTGTTGGCCTTTTTCAGGTTGTGGAGACGATGGTGTAGTCGGATGCAGTCTTTCTTTTGGGATTCCAGCTCTTCTGACCACCATGGGTTGAAATATTTAGGTTTTTGCTTTCTGTGGAAGACTCTGTTACAGACGTTTTGTATGGCTGTGGTTAGTTGATTTACTGTTTGGTCTAGGTCGGTTTCGGTGAGGGTGGAGAAGTCTGTGTGGGTGACAAGATGTTCGGTGGCTGATTGTATTTGTGTGCGGAAGTCTGTCCAGTCTGCTCTGTAAGTGGAGTATTTGAAGGTGGTCGATTTAGCAGATTTTCCTATGTTGTGATTTGGGGTTATTTTGAACGTGATCCCGTTATGGTCGGATGAAGGGCAGATCGCGCGGTCCACAAGCCAGTCCTCCAGCCTGTCTATTAGGTTCTGTGACGCATATGTGACATCCACTATTGACGAGCAGAGGTTGCCGTGTCTTATGGCCTCAAACGTGGGCTCATTGCCGGTATTGCAAACAGCCATATCGTTTGAGGCCATAAGTGTGCAAATTTCCTCCCCCCGATCATTGTCCTGTGTCTCCCCCCACTCCCGGTGGCTGCCGTTGACATCGCCGCCCACTATCCGCAGCGAGGATCTGGTAGTCCTTAGGAAATGGTCTAGCTTGTGTATCGTGGAGTGTTTGTCTATGTCGGGTTCGACGTAAATGGAGACTACGTTTAAAGATTTTGGTCCTAGTTTGACACGGACGACGGCCAGATTCGCTGAGGACAGCTGCGTGACCCCGACCGCAGCCACAGTGGCTTTGGTCACCACGCACGCCTTGACGCGGGAGCCGTTGGGAAACTGGAATACGTTCATGTCTGGGGGAGGCCTCATCTCGAGGTGAGGGCCTACATATGGTTCTGAGATGAGAGCAATGTCAGAGTTGCTGTTGCGAAAGTTGATGAAGAATTCTTGTTGCGCTATGTAGCAGCGGTTGAGGTTGCATTGTGTTAACTCTATTCGTTTAATAACCATAGTCGGTGGAGTCGCTAAGGGCTGTCATGGCTTTGATGATTTTAGGGCACTTTTTGGAGTCAAGGGCAGAGTGACCGGTGGATTTGTCGTTTGACCGTTTGCAATTGAAGCAGTTTAGTTGTGATGCATCTGATTTGTGAGCGCAGTTTGAGATGTGGTGGGCCGAGGAGCCACAGTGCGCGCACGGATAGAATTCCGCCGAGCACTTATTGCCGGTGTGGCCGAATTGGAGGCATTTGCGGCACTGCACGAATCGACTGAAGTCCTCGACGTGCACGCGCTGGTGCTCCACATTGGCCCGGCCCGCCTCGACTAGCATTCGACGGACAGCTGGCGCAACTTCTAAAACAGCATTGTAGAGCTTCTCGTTCCGATTCTTCAGTGCGAAGCAGAAGCGAATGTCTGCGGCGCTCACTTGGTTCTGTCCGCTCACCACCTCCACCAGCTCTTCCTTTCGTAGTTGGGTGTTAATGCCCTTCAAGATGATAAGCGGTTTCCGAAGTTTGCTTTCCTCGGCAACCACCCCGGGGAGCTTGTTTACTTTCGCCATGACGTCATCCCGCTGCGCCACGGTTTCGAAGTCAACCTTCACCATATTATTGCGCAGAGGGCGCACGTTGGTGGGGGCGAAAGTGGTGTCCCTAAACCTGACATTCTTACGCCACTCGTCAAGGACGTCAGGCCGTCGGGCCCCGGTCTCTTTGGCCTTGATGACCAGCGAAGGGAGGGTGCGCTTAGGTGGTGGGGGAGGTGGCGGCGGGGGGGTGCGTTTGGGTGGCGGGGGTGTTGAAGCAACAGCCGCGAAGGACCTCAGGGCTGGAGCCGGAGGTGACGCGAGGACGGGCGCTTGGGCCTTGAACTCGTCCCGGATACTCTCCCTGATTGCCAGAAGGATAGTATCCGAGACGGGCTTGGGGAGCTCCGTCTGCTGCGCCTTCTCCACCGAGCCCATGATGCCCCTCGCGAGCTCTTGGATGCGCTTTTTGTTTGCGCTGGTGACGCTCTTGCCCTCACTTATTTTGGTGATAATTTCTTTGGCCGCTTCTATGATGTTGGATAGAGCAGCTTGGAGGTGAGTATCCGGGGTTGAGGTGGGTGCGGCGGGTGCTGCGGGTGCGACGGGTGCGGCGGGTGCGACGGGTGCGACGGGTGCGACGGGTGCGGGTACGACGAGTGTGACGGGTGTCGCAGTGGATGGAACTTGGGTGGGGGGTGAATACAATAAAGGTGGAGTAGGTGTGACTGGGGGCGAAAGCGATTCCCAGTGGTCCGGGACGGCCATTACAGTCACGTCATGGTCAATCGACCTGGGTGACGCTTGGCTGCTGGGAGGGGGTGAAAGCGAGATTCTCCCCCTAGATGGAGATGGGGGAGGCGTGCGCAGATCCTGGCTAGGGGATGATTCCCGGATTGAAGCCAGCCTAGAGGAGGCGCGCGGGGAAAGAGAATGCGAACGTCCCGCTCTGGAGGTAGAGGGTTGCGGTGAGGGGCTTTGCTGCGTGATAATGTCCGCAGGAGTTTCGGGGATGCGGGGGAGGTTCCTGTCTGGGGGGCGAGTATTGGCCGCCTTACGCGGTGGTGAATGGGCTAGGACCATGTTGGCTTAGACCGGAAAAGTGTTTAGAAGAAGTATGAAAAAATTTAATATGTCGTCAATGAAAGCGAAAATAGAGGAAGCGAGTGAGAGCAGCTGAAGGGAGATTAACTGGAAGTGGTATTTTTCCGAAGTAGAGGAGAGGACGGGTAGAACTAGCGAAGTAATCCTAAACTATTGTTATTAAGGGAGCTGTTAATTTAGTTGACAATTTTTGGCCCTAGGTGGCGGTAAAAGCGAAGTAGATCTGGGTATGGGGTGTCCCAAGTGAAGTCCCTTTTACAACCTGAACACAATTGGGCGGGTGTGGTGGGCGAAAATTTCAAAAATGGGTGGTCCTATCGAGACGTGTGAGGCGTCAAAAGATGCGCCTCCGTTAGCCTGATAAGATGGTGTAACAAGCTAGCGAGGGTCCGATAGAAAAAATTTGGAAAAAAGGGGAAAAAGTGTGATTTTATTAAAATTTGTATGAAAAATTTCTATGTTACAGGTGAGAATGCAAGAAAACTGCAACGGAATGCGACGAAACTTCACAGGGAGCCGGGAGACAGGTAAGTAAACAGAACTACAAACAAAGACGATCAAGGGATAGCGAGAAAAAATTTTAGAGAGTTATATGAGTGTTAGCGCCTAAGTATGGCGTTCACGGAAACTAAATGAATTTTTTAAAGAGAAATTATGGAGAAATCTGCACTGAAAACACTTGTTATATCGAAGGATACACGAGATGCACCAAAGAGAAAATTCGCTGGGATGTAGGGGAACAAATAGGTATATGGTTAGGTTAGGTTAGGTTAGGTTAGGTTAGGTTAGGTTAGGTTAGGTTAGGTTAGGTTAGGTTAGGTTAGGTTAGGTTAGGTTAGGTTAGGTTAGGTTAGGTTAGGTTAGGTTAGGTTAGGTTAGGTTAGGTTAGGTTAGGTTAGGTTAGGTTAGGTTAGGTTAGGTTAGGTTAGGTTAGGTTAGGTTAGGTTAGGTTAGGTTAGGTTAGGTTAGGTTAGGTTAGGTTAGGTTAGGTTAGGTTAGGTTAGGTTAGGTTAGGTTAGGTTAGGTTAGGTTAGGTTAGGTTAGGTTAGGTTAGGTTAGGTTAGGTTAGGTTAGGTTAGGTTAGGTTAGGTTAGGTTAGGTTAGGTTAGGTTAGGTTAGGTTAGGTTAGGTTAGGTTAGGTTAGGTTAGGTTTTTTTTTAGATTTCTCCTGGATGCTACACGACATCCGGGAGGAATTTATTATCGAGCATTATTACAGAGTTTCTTACATGTATATATCATAGTTTTACATAAGCAATTGTCTTTGAAGTTTTAATTTTACAGTTTTGTTGCCTCTGCGATTTGATACAGTGGCATTTATTTTTATAATCACTTAATTATTAATCAAATTACAATTGTAGGTTAAATTTTTTCAAGTTACTTATTATGCTGTGTAAATGGTTTGCTAATGTCTTGATGGTGGAGTCTCGGTGGTGAATTTGATTGAGGTCATATGGGTCTATCTTGTAAATCCTGGCTACTTCTTCGTGTTCGTTTCTTGATTTGTAGAATTTTGGGCAGTGTTCTATTAGGTGTTTCATGGATTGTATGCTAGTACTGTCGCATGGGCAGACTTCTGTATTCGTTAGTTTGAACCTGTGTAGATATTCTTTGTGGTACCCATGGTTGGTTATAAGTTGAGTAATTTCAAAATTCGGTGCTATTTTTTCTGTAAATTTTCTTAATTGTTCTAGACTTGGGAAGAATTTGCTAATGTGATGGCCTGTTATTTCCTGTCTGTATATTTCCTTCCATTTATCATCAATTGATTTTTTGATTTCCCTTTTTGCGTAAGATATGGGGAATTTGTTGGATTTGGTTGAGGTTTTCATTGCTGCTGCTTCTTTGGCTTCGATATCTGCTGCTTCGTTTCCGGTTATGCCAATGTGGGCCTTTACCCATATAAAATTTAACTTAGCTTTATGTTTGGTTTTTAGTCTATGTATACAGCTGTGTATTGAAGAAATTGTGGGGTCTGGGTTATTTCTATCTTGTAAGGCTTTTAGGGCTGATTGACTGTCTGAGGCTATTGTTATTGTTGCATTTGTGATCAGTGGGATTTCTTCAATGTATTTTATGGCAGTTTCGATGGCGATTAGTTCGGCAATGAATACTGTGTTTACTCTATTTAATTTGATTTTTTTAGTGATGGTTGTGTTATTTGGTAGGTAGAGAATTGCGCCGGCTCCAGTGTCTCCGTTTTCTAATTTGCTTCCATCTGTATATATTTTTATTGTTGCGTCTTGTGTAAGTCTATCTATGTCTTCCTGTGTTTGGGCTTCGTGTATTTGAATTGTTTGTCGGTCTGCTGGATGTAGTTTTTGGCTTGTTTTAGTTTTTGTTCTTAGTCTTACGTCTTCGGGGAGTTGGGGGAGCACGCCTCTCTGTTTCGTTTGATGGACCTCCCTGTACTCCTCTATCACCAGGTGTAACGGGGTGAGGCCTGCCAGTGCCACCACCGTTATAGTTGGTGCGGTGCGGAAGGCTCGGGTGATTTTGATTGCAAATTGTCGTTGTAGTGACCAGAGTTCTTTTCTAATGTGTTTAAATTTGGTTGCTGATCCCCATATGCCTGCGGCGTATGTGAACATTGGTTGGATGACTGAGATGTATATGGTTTTGACATTTTCCGGGTGTATGCCCCATGTGGGTCTGATAAGTTTAGTTAGTTTACTGAATAGTTTTTGGGTTTTTTCTATGACAGAATGACAGTGGGAGGTGAAAGATAGGCGGTTGTCGATTATTACGCCTAGAAGTTTGATTTTGGAAGAGAAGGGGATGTGGGTATTTTGCATGGTTATGATTGCATTTTTGGATTTTGGTGTGAATGTAATTGCTTGGGTCTTATGGGGGGCAAATGTGAGTTTAGCTTTATTTCCCCATTCTGATATCATTTTGAGGGTTTCATTCGTTGATTGTTCTATAAGTGTGCTGTCTTTTTCTTCTACTAGTAGTAATATATCATCGGCGAACGCCTGTATTCTGATGTTGGGTGGTGTAGGTTTTTCTAAAAGATCATCTAAGATTAAATTCCAGAAAATAGGTCCACATACTGATCCCTGAATGCAGCCTTTTGTGAGTGTTTTTTCTGCTTTTGAGTTTCCATAGTTTACAGTGGCTGTTCGATTTCTTAAATAGTTTACTATGATTTTGTATATGTTGTTGGGACATTTAGTGGTTTGAAGTCGGTGTAGTAAAAATGGCCACCATGCGTTATCGAAGGCTCCTTTGATGTCTAGTGAGATTGCTAATACTTGGTGTTTTTTTGATTTTGCTTTTTTGATGAAATCTATTGCATGTTGAAGAGCGTCTGTTGTAGATATTTGTTCTTTGAAACCGTATTGTTTCTGGTTTGCTAGTTCTGTAGTTTCTAGGTGGTGAGTTAATCTCTTAGCTATAAGTTTTTCTAGTAGTTTGCCAAATACTTTTATTAGGCCTATAGGTCTGTATGCTGTGACATCATCGGTGTCTTCTTTGTTGGGTTTAGGTATGATGAGTACCAGGGCTTTTTTCCATTGGTCGGGGAAGTATCCAATCGTCAAGCACCTGTTTAGTAATTTTGTAAATTGTGTTGGTGTGGCGTTAAATGCAGTGAGGCAGATGTCCGATGTGAGTTTGTCCAAACCAGGGGCTTTATTGGAGTTCATTGTACTTAGGTGGTCTCTTATTTCATCTTCTGTGAACGGTTTGTCATCAGGGGTGTCAATGCTGGCCTTTATACTGGTTCTTATTTCGTGTTGCTCTATAGTGTCCGTGGTGGTATCGTCATCTGGGTAAAAATGCGTTAAGAGGGCCTGGGCTGTGCTGTGAGCGTCGGAGGTATGAATAGAGTTTAGTTTTAATGTTTGTGGTGGTTTCTTGGGGGCTGTTGTTTTTATTATTCTATTGGTGATAGAGTACACATCTTCTTTTCCTTGTTTCTCACAGAATTCTCTGAAGTGTTTGGTTGAGGTTTGAGATAGGGCTTTTGCGTATTCATTTTTAAGTTCCGTGTAGGTTTTTATTGCTTCTTCAAGTGGTCGTTTTGCTTTCTTTAGGTCGTGTAGTCGGTGATGTGCTTTGATGGTAGCTTTTTTCATGTTTTCCAGTTCCTCAGTCCACCATGGGTTGTATTTGGGTCTTGGTTTCGTAGTGCCTAGGGTTTTATCACAAGTTTTCTGTATAGTGCGGGTAAATTCTTCTATGACGGCATCAATGGTTTCTGTATCTGCAGTTTCTAAGTTTTGTGTTTGTATTGCGCTGCCTTCAAGTTTGATCTCTAAGGCTTTCTGTAGTTTTTCTAGGTTCTGTTTGTTCTTTGTATCGTATTTGCGAGTTGATGTGAGTTGTTGTTTTTGTATTTTACCAGGAGTGTTGACTTTAAATTCAATCGCATTGTGGTCTGACGTTGGGCATGCTTCCATGTTTACTTTCCAGTTAGTTATATTAAATGTCATATGTTCAGATATCAGTGTAATGTCGACTATGGATGAGCAAGGGCGTCCGTGGCGGATTGCTTCAAACGTGGGGTTGTCTCCTTGGTTCGCTATTGTTAAATTATGTGTCATTGTGAGCTCGTAGATTTCTTTGCCTCGATCGTTGTTGATAGCTTCGCCCCAGATTCGGTGTTTACCGTTAAGATCACCTGCCACGATCCTGAGTGAGCCGTTGGTTGCGAGTAGAAAGCGGTCTAAGTTAAGCATGGTGTTGAATGGGTCTTCGTCTGGTTCGATATAAACTGAGGCTACATAAAGATTTCTACGTCCTATTTTTAGTTGTGTTACCGCTAAGTTACTGTTGGAGAATTGTGCCATTCCGAGGGCTGAAATTTTGTTTTTAATGAGGATTGCTGCTTTAACGTGGCCATTGTGGTAGAATTGGTGAATGTCAATACCAGGGACGGCTTTTATATGGTTTAATTTGCCTGTGTAAGGTTCTGAGACGCATGCTATGTCATATTCCTGTGATTGAAAATATTGAATAAATTCGTGGTGCGCACGGTAGCTCTTCATGAGGTTTATTTGGAGGAATTTCATTTTTGTTTAATATCCAAAGTCAGTGGCTTCTTCTATTCTGTTTTTGGCTGCCCTTATTCTAGGGCACAGCTTATGGTCGGTTGCGGAGTGGTTTAGGTTGAGTTGTGTGTCTTGGATGTTCCTTATTTGGCCTTTGCCTGCACAGTTGTAACAGCAGGCTAACTCTGGAGCGTTCTTGGTTAGGCAGGTGTCAATCTGATGGTCAGGGGATGCACAGTGTGCGCACGGTTTAGTTTTGGAGGTTAGGTTAGGTTAGGTTAGGTTAGGTTAGGTTAGGTTAGGTTAGGTTAGGTTAGGTTAGGTTAGGTTAGGTTAGGTTAGGTTAGGTTAGGTTAGGTTAGGTTAGGTTAGGTTAGGTTAGGTTAGGTTAGGTTAGGTTAGGTTAGGTTAGGTTAGGTTAGGTTAGGTTAGGTTAGGTTAGGTTAGGTTAGGTTAGGTTAGGTTAGGTTAGGTTAGGTTAGGTTAGGTTAGGTTAGGTTAGGTTAGGTTAGGTTAGGTTAGGTTAGGTTAGGTTAGGTTAGGTTAGGTTAGGTTAGGTTAGGTTAGGTTAGGTTAGGTTAGGTTAGGTTAGGTTAGGTTAGGTTAGGTTAGGTTAGGTTAGGTTAGGTTAGGTTAGGTTAGGTTAGGTTAGGTTAGGTTAGGTTAGGTTAGGTTAGGTTAGGTTAGGTTAGGTTAGGTTAGGTTAGGTTAGGTTAGTTAGGTTAGGTTAGGTTAGGTTAGGTTAGGTTAGGTTAGGTTAGGTTAGGTTAGGTTAGGTTAGGTTAGGTTAGGTTAGGTTAGGTTAGGTTAGGGTTAGGTTAGGTTAGGTTAGTTAGGTTAGGTTAGGTTAGGTTAGGTTAGGTTAGGTTAGGTTAGGTTAGGTTAGTTAGGTTAGGAGGTTAGGTTAGGTTAGGTTAGGTTAGGTTAGGTTAGGTTAGGTTAGGTTAGGTTAGGTTAGGTTAGGTTAGGTTAGGTTAGGTTAGGTTAGGTTAGGTTAGGTTAGGTTAGGTTAGGTTAGGTTAGGTTAGGTTAGGTTAGGTTAGGTTAGGTTAGGTTAGGTTAGGTTAGGTTAGGTTAGGTTAGGTTAGGTTAGGTTAGGTTAGGTTAGGTTAGGTTAGGTTAGGTTAGGTTAGGTTAGGTTAGGTTAGGTTAGGTTAGGTTAGGTTAGGTTAGGTTAGGTTAGGTTAGGTTAGGTTAGGTTAGGTTAGGTTAGGTTAGGTTAGGTTAGGTTAGGTTAGGTTAGGTTAGGTTAGGTTAGGTTAGGTTAGGTTAGGTTAGGTTAGGTTAGGTTAGGTTAGGTTAGGTTAGGTTAGGTTAGGTTAGGTTAGGTTAGGTTAGGTTAGGTTAGGTTAGGTTAGGTTAGGTTAGGTTAGGTTAGGTTAGGTTAGGTTAGGTTAGGTTAGGTTAGGTTAGGTTAGGTTAGGTTAGGTTAGGTTAGGTTAGGTTAGGTTAGGTTAGGTTAGGTTAGGTTAGGTTAGGTTAGGTTAGGTTAGGTTAGGTTAGGTTAGGTTAGGTTAGGTTAGGTTAGGTTAGGTTAGGTTAGGTTAGGTTAGGTTAGGTTAGGTTAGGTTAGGTTAGGTTAGGTTAGGTTAGGTTAGGTTAGGTTAGGTTAGGTTAGGTTAGGTTAGGTTAGGTTAGGTTAGGTTAGGTTAGGTTAGGTTAGGTTAGGTTAGGTTAGGTTAGGTTAGGTTAGGTTAGGTTAGGTTAGGTTAGGTTAGGTTAGGTTAGGTTAGGTTAGGTTAGGTTAGGTTAGGTTAGGTTAGGTTAGGTTAGGTTAGGTTAGGTTAGGTTAGGTTAGGTTAGGTTAGGTTAGGTTAGGTTAGGTTAGGTTAGGTTAGGTTAGGTTAGGTTAGGTTAGGTTAGGTTAGGTTAGGTTAGGTTAGGTTAGGTTAGGTTAGGTTAGGTTAGGTTAGGTTAGGTTAGGTTAGGTTAGGTTAGGTTAGGTTAGGTTAGGTTAGGTTAGGTTAGGTTAGGTTAGGTTAGGTTAGGTTAGGTTAGGTTAGGTTAGGTTAGGTTAGGTTAGGTTAGGTTAGGTTAGGTTAGGTTAGGTTAGGTTAGGTTAGGTTAGGTTAGGTTAGGTTAGGTTAGGTTAGGTTAGGTTAGGTTAGGTTAGGTTAGGTTAGGTTAGGTTAGGTTAGGTTAGGTTAGGTTAGGTTAGGTTAGGTTAGGTTAGGTTAGGTTAGGTTAGGTTAGGTTAGGTTAGGTTAGGTTAGGTTAGGTTAGGTTAGGTTAGGTTAGGTTAGGTTAGGTTAGGTTAGGTTAGGTTAGGTTAGGTTAGGTTAGGTTAGGTTAGGTTAGGTTAGGTTAGGTTAGGTTAGGTTAGGTTAGGTTAGGTTAGGTTAGGTTAGGTTAGGTTAGGTTAGGTTAGGTTAGGTTAGGTTAGGTTAGGTTAGGTTAGGTTAGGTTAGGTTAGGTTAGGTTAGGTTAGGTTAGGTTAGGTTAGGTTAGGTTAGGTTAGGTTAGGTTAGGTTAGGTTAGGTTAGGTTAGGTTAGGTTAGGTTAGGTTAGGTTAGGTTAGGTTAGGTTAGGTTAGGTTAGGTTAGGTTAGGTTAGGTTAGGTTAGGTTAGGTTAGGTTAGGTTAGGTTAGGTTAGGTTAGGTTAGGTTAGGTTAGGTTAGGTTAGGTTAGGTTAGGTTAGGTTAGGTTAGGTTAGGTTAGGTTAGGTTAGGTTAGGTTAGGTTAGGTTAGGTTAGGTTAGGTTAGGTTAGGTTAGGTTAGGTTAGGTTAGGTTAGGTTAGGTTAGGTTAGGTTAGGTTAGGTTAGGTTAGGTTAGGTTAGGTTAGGTTAGGTTAGGTTAGGTTAGGTTAGGTTAGGTTAGGTTAGGTTAGGTTAGGTTAGGTTAGGTTAGGTTAGGTTAGGTTAGGTTAGGTTAGGTTAGGTTAGGTTAGGTTAGGTTAGGTTAGGTTAGGTTAGGTTAGGTTAGGTTAGGTTAGGTTAGGTTAGGTTAGGTTAGGTTAGGTTAGGTTAGGTTAGGTTAGGTTAGGTTAGGTTAGGTTAGGTTAGGTTAGGTTAGGTTAGGTTAGGTTAGGTTAGGTTAGGTTAGGTTAGGTTAGGTTAGGTTAGGTTAGGTTAGGTTAGGTTAGGTTAGGTTAGGTTAGGTTAGGTTAGGTTAGGTTAGGTTAGGTTAGGTTAGGTTAGGTTAGGTTAGGTTAGGTTAGGTTAGGTTAGGTTAGGTTAGGTTAGGTTAGGTTAGGTTAGGTTAGGTTAGGTTAGGTTAGGTTAGGTTAGGTTAGGTTAGGTTAGGTTAGGTTAGGTTAGGTTAGGTTAGGTTAGGTTAGGTTAGGTTAGGTTAGGTTAGGTTAGGTTAGGTTAGGTTAGGTTAGGTTAGGTTAGGTTAGGTTAGGTTAGGTTAGGTTAGGTTAGGTTAGGTTAGGTTAGGTTAGGTTAGGTTAGGTTAGGTTAGGTTAGGTTAGGTTAGGTTAGGTTAGGTTAGGTTAGGTTAGGTTAGGTTAGGTTAGGTTAGGTTAGGTTAGGTTAGGTTAGGTTAGGTTAGGTTAGGTTAGGTTAGGTTAGGTTAGGTTAGGTTAGGTTAGGTTAGGTTAGGTTAGGTTAGGTTAGGTTAGGTTAGGTTAGGTTAGGTTAGGTTAGGTTAGGTTAGGTTAGGTTAGGTTAGGTTAGGTTAGGTTAGGTTAGGTTAGGTTAGGTTAGGTTAGGTTAGGTTAGGTTAGGTTAGGTTAGGTTAGGTTAGGTTAGGTTAGGTTAGGTTAGGTTAGGTTAGGTTAGGTTAGGTTAGGTTAGGTTAGGTTAGGTTAGGTTAGGTTAGGTTAGGTTAGGTTAGGTTAGGTTAGGTTAGGTTAGGTTAGGTTAGGTTAGGTTAGGTTAGGTTAGGTTAGGTTAGGTTAGGTTAGGTTAGGTTAGGTTAGGTTAGGTTAGGTTAGGTTAGGTTAGGTTAGGTTAGGTTAGGTTAGGTTAGGTTAGGTTAGGTTAGGTTAGGTTAGGTTAGGTTAGGTTAGGTTAGGTTAGGTTAGGTTAGGTTAGGTTAGGTTAGGTTAGGTTAGGTTAGGTTAGGTTAGGTTAGGTTAGGTTAGGTTAGGTTAGGTTAGGTTAGGTTAGGTTAGGTTAGGTTAGGTTAGGTTAGGTTAGGTTAGGTTAGGTTAGGTTAGGTTAGGTTAGGTTAGGTTAGGTTAGGTTAGGTTAGGTTAGGTTAGGTTAGGTTAGGTTAGGTTAGGTTAGGTTAGGTTAGGTTAGGTTAGGTTAGGTTAGGTTAGGTTAGGTTAGGTTAGGTTAGGTTAGGTTAGGTTAGGTTAGGTTAGGTTAGGTTAGGTTAGGTTAGGTTAGGTTAGGTTAGGTTAGGTTAGGTTAGGTTAGGTTAGACACATCTCGTGAGAGTTAGGTTAGGTTAGGTTAGGTTAGGTTAGGTTAGGTTAGGTTAGGTTAGGTTAGGTTAGGTTAGGTTAGGTTAGGTTAGGTTAGGTTAGGTTAGGTTAGGTTAGGTTAGGTTAGGTTAGGTTAGGTTAGGTTAGGTTAGGTTAGGTTAGGTTAGGTTAGGTTAGGTTAGGTTAGGTTAGGTTAGGTTAGGTTAGGTTAGGTTAGGTTAGGTTAGGTTAGGTTAGGTTAGGTTAGGTTAGGTTAGGTTAGGTTAGGTTAGGTTAGGTTAGGTTAGGTTAGGTTAGGTTAGGTTAGGTTAGGTTAGGTTAGGTTAGGTTAGGTTAGGTTAGGTTAGGTTAGGTTAGGTTAGGTTAGGTTAGGTTAGGTTAGGTTAGGTTAGGTTAGGTTAGGTTAGGTTAGGTTAGGTTAGGTTAGGTTAGGTTAGGTTAGGTTAGGTTAGGTTAGGTTAGGTTAGGTTAGGTTAGGTTAGGTTAGGTTAGGTTAGGTTAGGTTAGGTTAGGTTAGGTTAGGTTAGGTTAGGTTAGGTTAGGTTAGGTTAGGTTAGGTTAGGTTAGGTTAGGTTAGGTTAGGTTAGGTTAGGTTAGGTTAGGTTAGGTTAGGTTAGGTTAGGTTAGGTTAGGTTAGGTTAGGTTAGGTTAGGTTAGGTTAGGTTAGGTTAGGTTAGGTTAGGTTAGGTTAGGTTAGGTTAGGTTAGGTTAGGTTAGGTTAGGTTAGGTTAGGTTAGGTTAGGTTAGGTTAGGTTAGGTTAGGTTAGGTTAGGTTAGGTTAGGTTAGGTTAGGTTAGGTTAGGTTAGGTTAGGTTAGGTTAGGTTAGGTTAGGTTAGGTTAGGTTAGGTTAGGTTAGGTTAGGTTAGGTTAGGTTAGGTTAGGTTAGGTTAGGTTAGGTTAGGTTAGGTTAGGTTAGGTTAGGTTAGGTTAGGTTAGGTTAGGTTAGGTTAGGTTAGGTTAGGTTAGGTTAGGTTAGGTTAGGTTAGGTTAGGTTAGGTTAGGTTAGGTTAGGTTAGGTTAGGTTAGGTTAGGTTAGGTTAGGTTAGGTTAGGTTAGGTTAGGTTAGGTTAGGTTAGGTTAGGTTAGGTTAGGTTAGGTTAGGTTAGGTTAGGTTAGGTTAGGTTAGGTTAGGTTAGGTTAGGTTAGGTTAGGTTAGGTTAGGTTAGGTTAGGTTAGGTTAGGTTAGGTTAGGTTAGGTTAGGTTAGGTTAGGTTAGGTTAGGTTAGGTTAGGTTAGGTTAGGTTAGGTTAGGTTAGGTTAGGTTAGGTTAGGTTAGGTTAGGTTAGGTTAGGTTAGGTTAGGTTAGGTTAGGTTAGGTTAGGTTAGGTTAGGTTAGGTTAGGTTAGGTTAGGTTAGGTTAGGTTAGGTTAGGTTAGGTTAGGTTAGGTTAGGTTAGGTTAGGTTAGGTTAGGTTAGGTTAGGTTAGGTTAGGTTAGGTTAGGTTAGGTTAGGTTAGGTTAGGTTAGGTTAGGTTAGGTTAGGTTAGGTTAGGTTAGGTTAGGTTAGGTTAGGTTAGGTTAGGTTAGGTTAGGTTAGGTTAGGTTAGGTTAGGTTAGGTTAGGTTAGGTTAGGTTAGGTTAGGTTAGGTTAGGTTAGGTTAGGTTAGGTTAGGTTAGGTTAGGTTAGGTTAGGTTAGGTTAGGTTAGGTTAGGTTAGGTTAGGTTAGGTTAGGTTAGGTTAGGTTAGGTTAGGTTAGGTTAGGTTAGGTTAGGTTAGGTTAGGTTAGGTTAGGTTAGGTTAGGTTAGGTTAGGTTAGGTTAGGTTAGGTTAGGTTAGGTTAGGTTAGGTTAGGTTAGGTTAGGTTAGGTTAGGTTAGGTTAGGTTAGGTTAGGTTAGGTTAGGTTAGGTTAGGTTAGGTTAGGTTAGGTTAGGTTAGGTTAGGTTAGGTTAGGTTAGGTTAGGTTAGGTTAGGTTAGGTTAGGTTAGGTTAGGTTAGGTTAGGTTAGGTTAGGTTAGGTTAGGTTAGGTTAGGTTAGGTTAGGTTAGGTTAGGTTAGGTTAGGTTAGGTTAGGTTAGGTTAGGTTAGGTTAGGTTAGGTTAGGTTAGGTTAGGTTAGGTTAGGTTAGGTTAGGTTAGGTTAGGTTAGGTTAGGTTAGGTTAGGTTAGGTTAGGTTAGGTTAGGTTAGGTTAGGTTAGGTTAGGTTAGGTTAGGTTAGGTTAGGTTAGGTTAGGTTAGGTTAGGTTAGGTTAGGTTAGGTTAGGTTAGGTTAGGTTAGGTTAGGTTAGGTTAGGTTAGGTTAGGTTAGGTTAGGTTAGGTTAGGTTAGGTTAGGTTAGGTTAGGTTAGGTTAGGTTAGGTTAGGTTAGGTTAGGTTAGGTTAGGTTAGGTTAGGTTAGGTTAGGTTAGGTTAGGTTAGGTTAGGTTAGGTTAGGTTAGGTTAGGTTAGGTTAGGTTAGGTTAGGTTAGGTTAGGTTAGGTTAGGTTAGGTTAGGTTAGGTTAGGTTAGGTTAGGTTAGGTTAGGTTAGGTTAGGTTAGGTTAGGTTAGGTTAGGTTAGGTTAGGTTAGGTTAGGTTAGGTTAGGTTAGGTTAGGTTAGGTTAGGTTAGGTTAGGTTAGGTTAGGTTAGGTTAGGTTAGGTTAGGTTAGGTTAGGTTAGGTTAGGTTAGGTTAGGTTAGGTTAGGTTAGGTTAGGTTAGGTTAGGTTAGGTTAGGTTAGGTTAGGTTAGGTTAGGTTAGGTTAGGTTAGGTTAGGTTAGGTTAGGTTAGGTTAGGTTAGGTTAGGTTAGGTTAGGTTAGGTTAGGTTAGGTTAGGTTAGGTTAGGTTAGGTTAGGTTAGGTTAGGTTAGGTTAGGTTAGGTTAGGTTAGGTTAGGTTAGGTTAGGTTAGGTTAGGTTAGGTTAGGTTAGGTTAGGTTAGGTTAGGTTAGGTTAGGTTAGGTTAGGTTAGGTTAGGTTAGGTTAGGTTAGGTTAGGTTAGGTTAGGTTAGGTTAGGTTAGGTTAGGTTAGGTTAGGTTAGGTTAGGTTAGGTTAGGTTAGGTTAGGTTAGGTTAGGTTAGGTTAGGTTAGGTTAGGTTAGGTTAGGTTAGGTTAGGTTAGGTTAGGTTAGGTTAGGTTAGGTTAGGTTAGGTTAGGTTAGGTTAGGTTAGGTTAGGTTAGGTTAGGTTAGGTTAGGTTAGGTTAGGTTAGGTTAGGTTAGGTTAGGTTAGGTTAGGTTAGGTTAGGTTAGGTTAGGTTAGGTTAGGTTAGGTTAGGTTAGGTTAGGTTAGGTTAGGTTAGGTTAGGTTAGGTTAGGTTAGGTTAGGTTAGGTTAGGTTAGGTTAGGTTAGGTTAGGTTAGGTTAGGTTAGGTTAGGTTAGGTTAGGTTAGGTTAGGTTAGGTTAGGTTAGGTTAGGTTAGGTTAGGTTAGGTTAGGTTAGGTTAGGTTAGGTTAGGTTAGGTTAGGTTAGGTTAGGTTAGGTTAGGTTAGGTTAGGTTAGGTTAGGTTAGGTTAGGTTAGGTTAGGTTAGGTTAGGTTAGGTTAGGTTAGGTTAGGTTAGGTTAGGTTAGGTTAGGTTAGGTTAGGTTAGGTTAGGTTAGGTTAGGTTAGGTTAGGTTAGGTTAGGTTAGGTTAGGTTAGGTTAGGTTAGGTTAGGTTAGGTTAGGTTAGGTTAGGTTAGGTTAGGTTAGGTTAGGTTAGGTTAGGTTAGGTTAGGTTAGGTTAGGTTAGGTTAGGTTAGGTTAGGTTAGGTTAGGTTAGGTTAGGTTAGGTTAGGTTAGGTTAGGTTAGGTTAGGTTAGGTTAGGTTAGGTTAGGTTAGGTTAGGTTAGGTTAGGTTAGGTTAGGTTAGGTTAGGTTAGGTTAGGTTAGGTTAGGTTAGGTTAGGTTAGGTTAGGTTAGGTTAGGTTAGGTTAGGTTAGGTTAGGTTAGGTTAGGTTAGGTTAGGTTAGGTTAGGTTAGGTTAGGTTAGGTTAGGTTAGGTTAGGTTAGGTTAGGTTAGGTTAGGTTAGGTTAGGTTAGGTTAGGTTAGGTTAGGTTAGGTTAGGTTAGGTTAGGTTAGGTTAGGTTAGGTTAGGTTAGGTTAGGTTAGGTTAGGTTAGGTTAGGTTAGGTTAGGTTAGGTTAGGTTAGGTTAGGTTAGGTTAGGTTAGGTTAGGTTAGGTTAGGTTAGGTTAGGTTAGGTTAGGTTAGGTTAGGTTAGGTTAGGTTAGGTTAGGTTAGGTTAGGTTAGGTTAGGTTAGGTTAGGTTAGGTTAGGTTAGGTTAGGTTAGGTTAGGTTAGGTTAGGTTAGGTTAGGTTAGGTTAGGTTAGGTTAGGTTAGGTTAGGTTAGGTTAGGTTAGGTTAGGTTAGGTTAGGTTAGGTTAGGTTAGGTTAGGTTAGGTTAGGTTAGGTTAGGTTAGGTTAGGTTAGGTTAGGTTAGGTTAGGTTAGGTTAGGTTAGGTTAGGTTAGGTTAGGTTAGGTTAGGTTAGGTTAGGTTAGGTTAGGTTAGGTTAGGTTAGGTTAGGTTAGGTTAGGTTAGGTTAGGTTAGGTTAGGTTAGGTTAGGTTAGGTTAGGTTAGGTTAGGTTAGGTTAGGTTAGGTTAGGTTAGGTTAGGTTAGGTTAGGTTAGGTTAGGTTAGGTTAGGTTAGGTTAGGTTAGGTTAGGTTAGGTTAGGTTAGGTTAGGTTAGGTTAGGTTAGGTTAGGTTAGGTTAGGTTAGGTTAGGTTAGGTTAGGTTAGGTTAGGTTAGGTTAGGTTAGGTTAGGTTAGGTTAGGTTAGGTTAGGTTAGGTTAGGTTAGGTTAGGTTAGGTTAGGTTAGGTTAGGTTAGGTTAGGTTAGGTTAGGTTAGGTTAGGTTAGGTTAGGTTAGGTTAGGTTAGGTTAGGTTAGGTTAGGTTAGGTTAGGTTAGGTTAGGTTAGGTTAGGTTAGGTTAGGTTAGGTTAGGTTAGGTTAGGTTAGGTTAGGTTAGGTTAGGTTAGGTTAGGTTAGGTTAGGTTAGGTTAGGTTAGGTTAGGTTAGGTTAGGTTAGGTTAGGTTAGGTTAGGTTAGGTTAGGTTAGGTTAGGTTAGGTTAGGTTAGGTTAGGTTAGGTTAGGTTAGGTTAGGTTAGGTTAGGTTAGGTTAGGTTAGGTTAGGTTAGGTTAGGTTAGGTTAGGTTAGGTTAGGTTAGGTTAGGTTAGGTTAGGTTAGGTTAGGTTAGGTTAGGTTAGGTTAGGTTAGGTTAGGTTAGGTTAGGTTAGGTTAGGTTAGGTTAGGTTAGGTTAGGTTAGGTTAGGTTAGGTTAGGTTAGGTTAGGTTAGGTTAGGTTAGGTTAGGTTAGGTTAGGTTAGGTTAGGTTAGGTTAGGTTAGGTTAGGTTAGGTTAGGTTAGGTTAGGTTAGGTTAGGTTAGGTTAGGTTAGGTTAGGTTAGGTTAGGTTAGGTTAGGTTAGGTTAGGTTAGGTTAGGTTAGGTTAGGTTAGGTTAGGTTAGGTTAGGTTAGGTTAGGTTAGGTTAGGTTAGGTTAGGTTAGGTTAGGTTAGGTTAGGTTAGGTTAGGTTAGGTTAGGTTAGGTTAGGTTAGGTTAGGTTAGGTTAGGTTAGGTTAGGTTAGGTTAGGTTAGGTTAGGTTAGGTTAGGTTAGGTTAGGTTAGGTTAGGTTAGGTTAGGTTAGGTTAGGTTAGGTTAGGTTAGGTTAGGTTAGGTTAGGTTAGGTTAGGTTAGGTTAGGTTAGGTTAGGTTAGGTTAGGTTAGGTTAGGTTAGGTTAGGTTAGGTTAGGTTAGGTTAGGTTAGGTTAGGTTAGGTTAGGTTAGGTTAGGTTAGGTTAGGTTAGGTTAGGTTAGGTTAGGTTAGGTTAGGTTAGGTTAGGTTAGGTTAGGTTAGGTTAGGTTAGGTTAGGTTAGGTTAGGTTAGGTTAGGTTAGGTTAGGTTAGGTTAGGTTAGGTTAGGTTAGGTTAGGTTAGGTTAGGTTAGGTTAGGTTAGGTTAGGTTAGGTTAGGTTAGGTTAGGTTAGGTTAGGTTAGGTTAGGTTAGGTTAGGTTAGGTTAGGTTAGGTTAGGTTAGGTTAGGTTAGGTTAGGTTAGGTTAGGTTAGGTTAGGTTAGGTTAGGTTAGGTTAGGTTAGGTTAGGTTAGGTTAGGTTAGGTTAGGTTAGGTTAGGTTAGGTTAGGTTAGGTTAGGTTAGGTTAGGTTAGGTTAGGTTAGGTTAGGTTAGGTTAGGTTAGGTTAGGTTAGGTTAGGTTAGGTTAGGTTAGGTTAGGTTAGGTTAGGTTAGGTTAGGTTAGGTTAGGTTAGGTTAGGTTAGGTTAGGTTAGGTTAGGTTAGGTTAGGTTAGGTTAGGTTAGGTTAGGTTAGGTTAGGTTAGGTTAGGTTAGGTTAGGTTAGGTTAGGTTAGGTTAGGTTAGGTTAGGTTAGGTTAGGTTAGGTTAGGTTAGGTTAGGTTAGGTTAGGTTAGGTTAGGTTAGGTTAGGTTAGGTTAGGTTAGGTTAGGTTAGGTTAGGTTAGGTTAGGTTAGGTTAGGTTAGGTTAGGTTAGGTTAGGTTAGGTTAGGTTAGGTTAGGTTAGGTTAGGTTAGGTTAGGTTAGGTTAGGTTAGGTTAGGTTAGGTTAGGTTAGGTTAGGTTAGGTTAGGTTAGGTTAGGTTAGGTTAGGTTAGGTTAGGTTAGGTTAGGTTAGGTTAGGTTAGGTTAGGTTAGGTTAGGTTAGGTTAGGTTAGGTTAGGTTAGGTTAGGTTAGGTTAGGTTAGGTTAGGTTAGGTTAGGTTAGGTTAGGTTAGGTTAGGTTAGGTTAGGTTAGGTTAGGTTAGTAGTTAGGTTAGGTTCGGTTAGGTTAGGTTAGGTTAGGTTAGGTTAGGTTAGGTTAGGTTAGGTTAGGTTAGGTTAGGTTAGGTTAGGTTAGGTTAGGTTAGGTTAGGTTAGGTTAGGTTAGGTTAGGTTAGGTTAGGTTAGGTTAGGTTAGGTTAGGTTAGGTTAGGTTAGGTTAGGTTAGGTTAGGTTAGGTTAGGTTAGGTTAGGTTAGGTTAGGTTAGGTTAGGTTAGGTTAGGTTAGGTTAGGTTAGGTTAGGTTAGGTTCGGTTAGGTTAGGTTAGGTTAGGTTAGGTTAGGTTAGGTTAGGTTAGGTTAGGTTAGGTTAGGTTAGGTTAGGTTAGGTTAGGTTAGGTTAGGTTAGGTTAGGTTAGGTTAGGTTAGGTTAGGTTAGGTTAGGTTAGGTTAGGTTAGGTTAGGTTAGGTTAGGTTAGGTTAGGTTAGGTTAGGTTAGGTTAGGTTAGGTTAGGTTAGGTTAGGTTAGGTTAGGTTAGGTTAGGTTAGGTTAGGTTAGGTTAGGTTAGGTTAGGTTAGGTTAGGTTAGGTTAGGTTAGGTTAGGTTAGGTTAGGTTAGGTTAGGTTAGGTTAGGTTAGGTTAGGTTAGGTTAGGTTAGGTTAGGTTAGGTTAGGTTAGGTTAGGTTAGGTTAGGTTAGGTTAGGTTAGGTTAGGTTAGGTTAGGTTAGGTTAGGTTAGGTTAGGTTAGGTTAGGTTAGGTTAGGTTAGGTTAGGTTAGGTTAGGTTAGGTTAGGTTAGGTTAGGTTAGGTTAGGTTAGGTTAGGTTAGGTTAGGTTAGGTTAGGTTAGGTTAGGTTAGGTTAGGTTAGGTTAGGTTAGGTTAGGTTAGGTTAGGTTAGGTTAGGTTAGGTTAGGTTAGGTTAGGTTAGGTTAGGTTAGGTTAGGTTAGGTTAGGTTAGGTTAGGTTAGGTTAGGTTAGGTTAGGTTAGGTTAGGTTAGGTTAGGTTAGGTTAGGTTAGGTTAGGTTAGGTTAGGTTAGGTTAGGTTAGGTTAGGTTAGGTTAGGTTAGGTTAGGTTAGGTTAGGTTAGGTTAGGTTAGGTTAGGTTAGGTTAGGTTAGGTTAGGTTAGGTTAGGTTAGGTTAGGTTAGGTTAGGTTAGGTTAGGTTAGGTTAGGTTAGGTTAGGTTAGGTTAGGTTAGGTTAGGTTAGGTTAGGTTAGGTTAGGTTAGGTTAGGTTAGGTTAGGTTAGGTTAGGTTAGGTTAGGTTAGGTTAGGTTAGGTTAGGTTAGGTTAGGTTAGGTTAGGTTAGGTTAGGTTAGGTTAGGTTAGGTTAGGTTAGGTTAGGTTAGGTTAGGTTAGGTTAGGTTAGGTTAGGTTAGGTTAGGTTAGGTTAGGTTAGGTTAGGTTAGGTTAGGTTAGGTTAGGTTAGGTTAGGTTAGGTTAGGTTAGGTTAGGTTAGGTTAGGTTAGGTTAGGTTAGGTTAGGTTAGGTTAGGTTAGGTTAGGTTAGGTTAGGTTAGGTTAGGTTAGGTTAGGTTAGGTTAGGTTAGGTTAGGTTAGGTTAGGTTAGGTTAGGTTAGGTTAGGTTAGGTTAGGTTAGGTTAGGTTAGGTTAGGTTAGGTTAGGTTAGGTTAGGTTAGGTTAGGTTAGGTTAGGTTAGGTTAGGTTAGGTTAGGTTAGGTTAGGTTAGGTTAGGTTAGGTTAGGTTAGGTTAGGTTAGGTTAGGTTAGGTTAGGTTAGGTTAGGTTAGGTTAGGTTAGGTTAGGTTAGGTTAGGTTAGGTTAGGTTAGGTTAGGTTAGGTTAGGTTAGGTTAGGTTAGGTTAGGTTAGGTTAGGTTAGGTTAGGTTAGGTTAGGTTAGGTTAGGTTAGGTTAGGTTAGGTTAGGTTAGGTTAGGTTAGGTTAGGTTAGGTTAGGTTAGGTTAGGTTAGGTTAGGTTAGGTTAGGTTAGGTTAGGTTAGGTTAGGTTAGGTTAGGTTAGGTTAGGTTAGGTTAGGTTAGGTTAGGTTAGGTTAGGTTAGGTTAGGTTAGGTTAGGTTAGGTTAGGTTAGGTTAGGTTAGGTTAGGTTAGGTTAGGTTAGGTTAGGTTAGGTTAGGTTAGGTTAGGTTAGGTTAGGTTAGGTTAGGTTAGGTTAGGTTAGGTTAGGTTAGGTTAGGTTAGGTTAGGTTAGGTTAGGTTAGGTTAGGTTAGGTTAGGTTAGGTTAGGTTAGGTTAGGTTAGGTTAGGTTAGGTTAGGTTAGGTTAGGTTAGGTTAGGTTAGGTTAGGTTAGGTTAGGTTAGGTTAGGTTAGGTTAGGTTAGGTTAGGTTAGGTTAGGTTAGGTTAGGTTAGGTTAGGTTAGGTTAGGTTAGGTTAGGTTAGGTTAGGTTAGGTTAGGTTAGGTTAGGTTAGGTTAGGTTAGGTTAGGTTAGGTTAGGTTAGGTTAGGTTAGGTTAGGTTAGGTTAGGTTAGGTTAGGTTAGGTTAGGTTAGGTTAGGTTAGGTTAGGTTAGGTTAGGTTAGGTTAGGTTAGGTTAGGTTAGGTTAGGTTAGGTTAGGTTAGGTTAGGTTAGGTTAGGTTAGGTTAGGTTAGGTTAGGTTAGGTTAGGTTAGGTTAGGTTAGGTTAGGTTAGGTTAGGTTAGGTTAGGTTAGGTTAGGTTAGGTTAGGTTAGGTTAGGTTAGGTTAGGTTAGGTTAGGTTAGGTTAGGTTAGGTTAGGTTAGGTTAGGTTAGGTTAGGTTAGGTTAGGTTAGGTTAGGTTAGGTTAGGTTAGGTTAGGTTAGGTTAGGTTAGGTTAGGTTAGGTTAGGTTAGGTTAGGTTAGGTTAGGTTAGGTTAGGTTAGGTTAGGTTAGGTTAGGTTAGGTTAGGTTAGGTTAGGTTAGGTTAGGTTAGGTTAGGTTAGGTTAGGTTAGGTTAGGTTAGGTTAGGTTAGGTTAGGTTAGGTTAGGTTAGGTTAGGTTAGGTTAGGTTAGGTTAGGTTAGGTTAGGTTAGGTTAGGTTAGGTTAGGTTAGGTTAGGTTAGGTTAGGTTAGGTTAGGTTAGGTTAGGTTAGGTTAGGTTAGGTTAGGTTAGGTTAGGTTAGGTTAGGTTAGGTTAGGTTAGGTTAGGTTAGGTTAGGTTAGGTTAGGTTAGGTTAGGTTAGGTTAGGTTAGGTTAGGTTAGGTTAGGTTAGGTTAGGTTAGGTTAGGTTAGGTTAGGTTAGGTTAGGTTAGGTTAGGTTAGGTTAGGTTAGGTTAGGTTAGGTTAGGTTAGGTTAGGTTAGGTTAGGTTAGGTTAGGTTAGGTTAGGTTAGGTTAGGTTAGGTTAGGTTAGGTTAGGTTAGGTTAGGTTAGGTTAGGTTAGGTTAGGTTAGGTTAGGTTAGGTTAGGTTAGGTTAGGTTAGGTTAGGTTAGGTTAGGTTAGGTTAGGTTAGGTTAGGTTAGGTTAGGTTAGGTTAGGTTAGGTTAGGTTAGGTTAGGTTAGGTTAGGTTAGGTTAGGTTAGGTTAGGTTAGGTTAGGTTAGGTTAGGTTAGGTTAGGTTAGGTTAGGTTAGGTTAGGTTAGGTTAGGTTAGGTTAGGTTAGGTTAGGTTAGGTTAGGTTAGGTTAGGTTAGGTTAGGTTAGGTTAGGTTAGGTTAGGTTAGGTTAGGTTAGGTTAGGTTAGGTTAGGTTAGGTTAGGTTAGGTTAGGTTAGGTTAGGTTAGGTTAGGTTAGGTTAGGTTAGGTTAGGTTAGGTTAGGTTAGGTTAGGTTAGGTTAGGTTAGGTTAGGTTAGGTTAGGTTAGGTTAGGTTAGGTTAGGTTAGGTTAGGTTAGGTTAGGTTAGGTTAGGTTAGGTTAGGTTAGGTTAGGTTAGGTTAGGTTAGGTTAGGTTAGGTTAGGTTAGGTTAGGTTAGGTTAGGTTAGGTTAGGTTAGGTTAGGTTAGGTTAGGTTAGGTTAGGTTAGGTTAGGTTAGGTTAGGTTAGGTTAGGTTAGGTTAGGTTAGGTTAGGTTAGGTTAGGTTAGGTTAGGTTAGGTTAGGTTAGGTTAGGTTAGGTTAGGTTAGGTTAGGTTAGGTTAGGTTAGGTTAGGTTAGGTTAGGTTAGGTTAGGTTAGGTTAGGTTAGGTTAGGTTAGGTTAGGTTAGGTTAGGTTAGGTTAGGTTAGGTTAGGTTAGGTTAGGTTAGGTTAGGTTAGGTTAGGTTAGGTTAGGTTAGGTTAGGTTAGGTTAGGTTAGGTTAGGTTAGGTTAGGTTAGGTTAGGTTAGGTTAGGTTAGGTTAGGTTAGGTTAGGTTAGGTTAGGTTAGGTTAGGTTAGGTTAGGTTAGGTTAGGTTAGGTTAGGTTAGGTTAGGTTAGGTTAGGTTAGGTTAGGTTAGGTTAGGTTAGGTTAGGTTAGGTTAGGTTAGGTTAGGTTAGGTTAGGTTAGGTTAGGTTAGGTTAGGTTAGGTTAGGTTAGGTTAGGTTAGGTTAGGTTAGGTTAGGTTAGGTTAGGTTAGGTTAGGTTAGGTTAGGTTAGGTTAGGTTAGGTTAGGTTAGGTTAGGTTAGGTTAGGTTAGGTTAGGTTAGGTTAGGTTAGGTTAGGTTAGGTTAGGTTAGGTTAGGTTAGGTTAGGTTAGGTTAGGTTAGGTTAGGTTAGGTTAGGTTAGGTTAGGTTAGGTTAGGTTAGGTTAGGTTAGGTTAGGTTAGGTTAGGTTAGGTTAGGTTAGGTTAGGTTAGGTTAGGTTAGGTTAGGTTAGGTTAGGTTAGGTTAGGTTAGGTTAGGTTAGGTTAGGTTAGGTTAGGTTAGGTTAGGTTAGGTTAGGTTAGGTTAGGTTAGGTTAGGTTAGGTTAGGTTAGGTTAGGTTAGGTTAGGTTAGGTTAGGTTAGGTTAGGTTAGGTTAGGTTAGGTTAGGTTAGGTTAGGTTAGGTTAGGTTAGGTTAGGTTAGGTTAGGTTAGGTTAGGTTAGGTTAGGTTAGGTTAGGTTAGGTTAGGTTAGGTTAGGTTAGGTTAGGTTAGGTTAGGTTAGGTTAGGTTAGGTTAGGTTAGGTTAGGTTAGGTTAGGTTAGGTTAGGTTAGGTTAGGTTAGGTTAGGTTAGGTTAGGTTAGGTTAGGTTAGGTTAGGTTAGGTTAGGTTAGGTTAGGTTAGGTTAGGTTAGGTTAGGTTAGGTTAGGTTAGGTTAGGTTAGGTTAGGTTAGGTTAGGTTAGGTTAGGTTAGGTTAGGTTAGGTTAGGTTAGGTTAGGTTAGGTTAGGTTAGGTTAGGTTAGGTTAGGTTAGGTTAGGTTAGGTTAGGTTAGGTTAGGTTA
Organism: Plodia interpunctella; assembly: GCF_027563975.2. Classification (NCBI taxonomy): domain Eukaryota; kingdom Metazoa; phylum Arthropoda; class Insecta; order Lepidoptera; family Pyralidae; genus Plodia; species Plodia interpunctella. The sequence goes on along the minus strand of NW_026525654.1, from coordinate 985 downwards.
GGTTAGGTTAGGTTAGGTTAGGTTAGGTTAGGTTAGGTTAGGTTAGGTTAGGTTAGGTTAGGTTAGGTTAGGTTAGGTTAGGTTAGGTTAGGTTAGGTTAGGTTAGGTTAGGTTAGGTTAGGTTAGGTTAGGTTAGGTTAGGTTAGGTTAGGTTAGGTTAGGTTAGGTTAGGTTAGGTTAGGTTAGGTTAGGTTAGGTTAGGTTAGGTTAGGTTAGGTTAGGTTAGGTTAGGTTAGGTTAGGTTAGGTTAGGTTAGGTTAGGTTAGGTTAGGTTAGGTTAGGTTAGGTTAGGTTAGGTTAGGTTAGGTTAGGTTAGGTTAGGTTAGGTTAGGTTAGGTTAGGTTAGGTTAGGTTAGGTTAGGTTAGGTTAGGTTAGGTTAGGTTAGGTTAGGTTAGGTTAGGTTAGGTTAGGTTAGGTTAGGTTAGGTTAGGTTAGGTTAGGTTAGGTTAGGTTAGGTTAGGTTAGGTTAGGTTAGGTTAGGTTAGGTTAGGTTAGGTTAGGTTAGGTTAGGTTAGGTTAGGTTAGGTTAGGTTAGGTTAGGTTAGGTTAGGTTAGGTTAGGTTAGGTTAGGTTAGGTTAGGTTAGGTTAGGTTAGGTTAGGTTAGGTTAGGTTAGGTTAGGTTAGGTTAGGTTAGGTTAGGTTAGGTTAGGTTAGGTTAGGTTAGGTTAGGTTAGGTTAGGTTAGGTTAGGTTAGGTTAGGTTAGGTTAGGTTAGGTTAGGTTAGGTTAGGTTAGGTTAGGTTAGGTTAGGTTAGGTTAGGTTAGGTTAGGTTAGGTTAGGTTAGGTTAGGTTAGGTTAGGTTAGGTTAGGTTAGGTTAGGTTAGGTTAGGTTAGGTTAGGTTAGGTTAGGTTAGGTTAGGTTAGGTTAGGTTAGGTTAGGTTAGGTTAGGTTAGGTTAGGTTAGGTTAGGTTAGGTTAGGTTAGGTTAGGTTAGGTTAGGTTAGGTTAGGTTAGGTTAGGTTAGGTTAGGTTACGAGATGTGT
>NW_026525653.1:67500-68785 GCF_027563975.2 Plodia interpunctella | reverse complement strand
ACCTAACCTAACCTAACCTAACCTAACCTAACCTAACCTAACCTAACCTAACCTAACCTAACCTAACCTAACCTAACCTAACCTATCCTAACCTAACCTAACCTAACCTAACCTAACCTAACCTAACCTAACCTAACCTAACCTAACCTAACCTAACCTAACCTAACCTAACCTAACCTAACCTAACCTAACCTAACCTAACCTAACCTAACCTAACCTAACCTAACCTAACCTAACCTAACCTAACCTAACCTAACCTAACCTAACCTAACCTAACCTAACCTAACCTAACCTAACCTAACCTAACCTAACCTAACCTAACCTAACCTAACCTAACCTAACCTAACCTAACCTAACCTAACCTAACCTAACCTAACCTAACCTAACCTAACCTAACCTAACCTAACCTAACCTAACCTAACCTAACCTAACCTAACCTAACCTAACCTAACCTAACCTAACCTAACCTAACCTAACCTAACCTAACCTAACCTAACCTAACCTAACCTAACCTAACCTAACCTAACCTAACCTAACCTAACCTAACCTAACCTAACCTAACCTAACCTAACCTAACCTAACCTAACCTAACCTAACCTAACCTAACCTAACCTAACCTAACCTAACCTAACCTAACCTAACCTAACCTAACCTAACCTAACCTAACCTAACCTAACCTAACCTAACCTAACCTAACCTAACCTAACCTAACCTAACCTAACCTAACCTAACCTAACCTAACCTAACCTAACCTAACCTAACCTAACCTAACCTAACCTAACCTAACCTAACCTAACCTAACCTAACCTAACCTAACCTAACCTAACCTAACCTAACCTAACCTAACCTAACCTAACCTAACCTAACCTAACCTAACCTAACCTAACCTAACCTAACCTAACCTAACCTAACCTAACCTAACCTAACCTAACCTAACCTAACCTAACCTAACCTAACCTAACCTAACCTAACCTAACCTAACCTAACCTAACCTAACCTAACCTAACCTAACCTAACCTAACCTAACCTAACCTAACCTAACCTAACCTAACCTAACCTAACCTAACCTAACCTAACCTAACCTAACCTAACCTAACCTAACCTAACCTAACCTAACCTAACCTAACCTAACCTAACCTAACCTAACCTAACCTAACCTAACCTAACCTAACCTAACCTAACCTAACCTAACCTAACCTAACCTAACCTAACCTAACCTAACCTAACCTAACCTAACCTAACCTAACCTAACCTAACCTAACCTAACCTAACCTAACCTAACCTA
>NW_026525653.1:0-62500 GCF_027563975.2 Plodia interpunctella | reverse complement strand
ATACCGACCCCTGGGGAACGCCACAGGTCATCGCCCTCGCTTTCTGCCCATCCCTGTCCTCGTAGAGCACCACCCTTCCTGTTAGGTAGTGCCCTACGAGGTTCCTTAGATAGAGGGGCACTCCGTGATACCGGAGCGCCTCCTCTATCACTTCGTAAGGGAGGGAGCCGAAGGCGTTTGCTATATCGAGTGACACGCCAACGGCCCCTCCCCCTTCCTCAATTGCTTCCTCCGAGAACGCCCTCAAGGCCCCGATGGCATCAATGGTGGACCGCCCTTTCCTGAAGCCATATTGGCGGTCCGACACATTGGGCCCCACGTTGTCCAGATGCTGGACGATTCGGGCTGCGACAATGCGCTCCAGCATCTTCCCCGTCTCGTCCAGCATCAGGAGGGGCCTCCACCCCGAAGGAGAGTCCTCAGGCCGGCCTTCTTTCCTTATAAGGACTAGCCGGCCTTCTTTCCACGGCTTTGGGAACCGCCCCGTCGACAAGCAGTCGTCGAACAGTTCTCTAAGGCGGCTCCCAATGTGTTTCGCCGCCACCGGGAGTATCTGACCAGGGACTCCATCCGGACCAGGGGCCTTTCTACGGCCCTCCAGTCGCTTCAGTCCCCAGTCAAATTCCTCATCCGTCACCGGTGGCACGCTCGCCGTGGTGGACTCCCGTTCAGGGGCCGACATTCTCGGAGGAACAAACTCTTCAGCCGTCGGGAACAGGCCTTCCACAATCCGTTTGAGGAGGTCCGGTTCTATGGAGGCCGTGGGGGGGGCGTATCGCAGTTTATTACGTACGGTCCTGTATGGCCTCCCCCATGGGTCCCTGTCGAGCGTGGCCAAGAACTCCTTGAAGGCGTCGTCCTTGGCCTTGGCTATCGCAGTCGACAGGGTCCTTTTGGCCTCCTGGAGAGCGAGGTGCAATCGCGCCTCCTCTCCGTCCACGACATTACGCCGCCGCCTGCAACGTGTATATTCACGACGGGCTTGGTTACTGGCGGATCGGAGTGCGGCGATTTCCTCCGACCACCAGTGAACCGCCGTTTTTGCAGGCAGCGGCCCGGACCTCCTCATCGAGGCGTCGCATATGCGCATGAGCGACGCCCGAAGGCCTGTTGCCCTCTCATCCACACCAAGGGACCGGCTTGGTGTGGGTCTCGCCCATGCTTCGGTCATGGCTGCCTCTTCAGCCAGGTCCCTGTCGAGGCTAGTCAGACTCCACCTTGGGAACCTCCGGGCCCGCCCCCTCAAGCCCTGTACGGGCCGCTGGGGCCTGTTGGAGACCCCCATCCGGATGTACCGGTGATCTGAGAGGGTCTCCACGTCCTCCAGGACACGCCAATCTACAACGCGTGCAGCAATGACGGGACTCGCAAGGGATATGTCGACAATCGACGCCCCGTTCCGCCGCACGCATGTGTCAACGTTGCCCCGGTTCAGGACTTCAAGCCCCGCGCCCACAGCCCAATCGTACAGGGCCTCCCCCCTCGGGTCGTCGACGGGAGAGCCCCATGCCGAGTGCTTAGCATTGAGGTCTCCCATCAGTAGCACCGGTGCTGGTGCCGCTCTCCCAATTACCTCACCCACTCTCTCGAGAAAATCCTCAAAGGCCCGCAGCGGCCTATTGGGGGAGAAGTATGCCGCGACTATGACAAACTCTCCCCATCTTGCCGCCGCGTAACCCGGGCCACTGTCGATTCTCGAGAGAGGCGGGCGATCCCCAGTTCGGGGAGAGGTGATTGCCACCAGCCCGTCCGCATCTCCGACCCAAGTAGGAAGGGGGGGGACACAATACGGTTCCACCACGACGGCAGCACCAATAGACCACTCCGCCACGTGCTGGACTAGCAGGTCCTGTGCACGGGCGCAGTGGTTGACGTTGGCCTGCAGCACCTCAACCTGTTGCGCAGACCCGTCTGTCATTAGTGCTCCATCGTGGTGCCCTCGGAGGCTCCCCTTTTTGGAGGGGCCAGTTTGCCCCGCATGCGCGGGGGATTGCACGATGGGCCGCCCATTGTGTGTTTGGCGGCCAACTTGTGCGCATAACACACCGCACACCAGGGTTCACTGGCCCCGCACTCTGAGGAAGTATGCCCAGATTTGCCACAGCGATGGCATAACTCCGATCTGTCCACCGGGGACGGACAGAGGGCTCTGGTGTGGCCTATGCCCATGCACCGGTAGCACCGCATGGGCAGGGCCTCCAGCCCCCTGACCTTGGCAGCTGTCCAACCGACAAGAAGGCGCCCCTCGTCTATTAGGGCGTTGGCAGCCGCCACAGGGCAGGTGATGATTACCGCCGCCGTCATATCCGGCGCTATGCGGATGTTTCCCACCCTGACCTGTCCCGGTGGACATTTTCCCGCCCTCGCTGTGGCCTCTTTTAGGGCCTCTGGCGTCACTCCCTCATCGAGTCCAGAGACCCTTATTTGCGCCGCCTTGAAGGGCCTTGTGACCTCCGCCTCAGTCCCTATGACCTCCCGGAGCTTCTCTGCGAGGCTGTCCGCCGCAGCCCCACTGTCAGCCCCGGGTATCTCGATGATGCGGGCCCCCGTTGCCGTTCCACGCACAGCCGACACGTGATCCACCCCAATCGACGAAAGGTCGATAGTGGTGGCCCTCGATATTACCGTGCGGTAATCCAGTTTGGATTCCGGCTTGAGGGTCACCACTACCGCCGAAGTCTTGGGTGCGGTGAATTTCACTTTTTTGGGCGGCTGTGCGCTCGCCTTGGGGGCCTTCACAGGGGTAGGCTCCTGCTGGGCAGAAGGGGAGGGTTTGTTCCCCTTCTTTTTCCCCCTCCTAACCACCTCGGCCCACCCCTGTTCGCCTTCATGGGGCGGAGGCACTTCGGCAGGTGTTTCGATGGGTACCTGGGCCTGTACGGTCCCTTGTTTGGGCTGCTTTTTGCCTGCGACAGCTTTGGGTGCAGGCCCAGGTCGAGCTGGGGGCATGAGGGTGGCCCCCGCTACAGCACCAGCATAATTTCGCCCTGTTTTTGAGGCCAGTGTTTCGGCCTCCTTCCTCTTCGCGTCAGCTGCGAGTGGCGGCCGAACGATGGGCTCCGGGGCCAGGATGCCCCTTTTCTCCGCCTCTTTGAGGCGGTCGTTTACCATTCCCCCCAACTTGAGGAACATGTTCCTCTCAAAGGACTCCTTCCATTCGGAGAGGAGTCCCCTGATGTCCTCAAGAGAGGGGGCATTTGCCGCTGTTTGGGCCTCTGTCGGCGCCGGAGTCACCCGTTCGGCAAAGGCTGTGCGGAGGGCCTTTGTCTCTTGTTGGAGGAGCGAAAGCTGCTCCCGCATTCTCTTGTTGTCCGCTCTGAGTATGCGGACAGCTTCCGACTCCTCACACTGGGCCTCAATTTTCCCAGCCGCCACAATAATATCATGGCAGGCCTCATTCATGGCCCGCCATGCAGTCCCTTTCAAATTGCCGGATTTTCCGGCCTCCGCCAAAACTCTCTGGGCAGCAGCCCTCACGACCTCGAGGTGCTCATCCACCAAGCACCTCTTACTGGTCTGCTCCGTACCCTTCAAGTAGCTGCTAGTACCAGCCCTCTCTAACTCCCGCTCGAACTGGGCATAGTCCGCCGAGAGATCGCGGAGCCTTTCCCTCGCCTCGGCCGTCCCAGAATACGAGCCCCGACGAGCAGCCCGGCCCCTCGTGACGGAGGAAAGCTTGTTGGAAGCCCTTTCGGCCTCCTCAACATCCTCCGAAGCTTTCCTTTTTGGGGCTTGACCCCGCTTCTCCCCGCCCATCTTGATCTCCGGAAGATCGATTGACCCGTCCGAGTCGCCGTCCGAGAAGTACAGCGACTCCGACCGGCTGATCGTCTTCTCACCCACGTCCTCATTAACCCCCCCGGTTGATCTCTTCCCCCTTGGGGTCAGAGATCTTCCCCTCGAAGATTTGGCCACGTTCCTACCCATATTGGGCCGGGAAGTGACCACGCCAGAAATAGATCGCCCCAAATGGGGCAAAACAAATCACAGTCTACAGACAGAGGGCAGAAATTGGCCTCTGCCTGGCTATAAGAACGCACCAGCGATCCAATAGCTCTGGTCAGATACAACTGACCAACAATAGGATCTTGTCAGTGCCTCAACTCAACAAGGAGCCAAGACACTGAACCGTCAAAACAAATAAAAACCAATAGAGGACGTCGAATTCGCCCTTAGCGCCGATTAATAACCAGAGTACTTCAGTTAGCACACTACACCTCAGTTAGCACACTACACCTCAGTTCGCACACTACACCTCAGTTCGCACACTACACCTCAGTTCGCACACTACACCTCAGTTCGCACACTACACCTCAGTTCGCACACTACACCTCAGTTCGCACACTACACCTCAGTTCGCACACTACACCTCAGTTCGCACACTACACCTCAGTTCGCACACTACACCTCAACTCGCACACTACACCTCTTCGCACACTACACCTCCTTCGCACACTACACCTCCTTCGCACACTACACCTCTTCGCACACTACACCTCCAACCTAACCTAACCTAACCTAACCTAACCTAACCTAACCTAACCTAACCTAACCTAACCTAACCTAACCTAACCTAACCTAACCTAACCTAACCTAACCTAACCTAACCTAACCTAACCTAACCTAACCTAACCTAACCTAACCTAACCTAACCTAACCTAACCTAACCTAACCTAACCTAACCTAACCTAACCTAACCTAACCTAACCTAACCTAACCTAACCTAACCTAACCTAACCTAACCTAACCTAACCTAACCTAACCTAACCTAACCTAACCTAACCTAACCTAACCTAACCTAACCTAACCTAACCTAACCTAACCTAACCTAACCTAACCTAACCTAACCTAACCTAACCTAACCTAACCTAACCTAACCTAACCTAACCTAACCTAACCTAACCTAACCTAACCTAACCTAACCTAACCTAACCTAACCTAACCTAACCTAACCTAACCTAACCTAACCTAACCTAACCTAACCTAACCTAACCTAACCTAACCTAACCTAACCTAACCTAACCTAACCTAACCTAACCTAACCTAACCTAACCTAACCTAACCTAACCTAACCTAACCTAACCTAACCTAACCTAACCTAACCTAACCTAACCTAACCTAACCTAACCTAACCTAACCTAACCTAACCTAACCTAACCTAACCTAACCTAACCTAACCTAACCTAACCTAACCTAACCTAACCTAACCTAACCTAACCTAACCTAACCTAACCTAACCTAACCTAACCTAACCTAACCTAACCTAACCTAACCTAACCTAACCTAACCTAACCTAACCTAACCTAACCTAACCTAACCTAACCTAACCTAACCTAACCTAACCTAACCTAACCTAACCTAACCTAACCTAACCTAACCTAACCTAACCTAACCTAACCTAACCTAACCTAACCTAACCTAACCTAACCTAACCTAACCTAACCTAACCTAACCTAACCTAACCTAACCTAACCTAACCTAACCTAACCTAACCTAACCTAACCTAACCTAACCTAACCTAACCTAACCTAACCTAACCTAACCTAACCTAACCTAACCTAACCTAACCTAACCTAACCTAACCTAACCTAACCTAACCTAACCTAACCTAACCTAACCTAACCTAACCTAACCTAACCTAACCTAACCTAACCTAACCTAACCTAACCTAACCTAACCTAACCTAACCTAACCTAACCTAACCTAACCTAACCTAACCTAACCTAACCTAACCTAACCTAACCTAACCTAACCTAACCTAACCTAACCTAACCTAACCTAACCTAACCTAACCTAACCTAACCTAACCTAACCTAACCTAACCTAACCTAACCTAACCTAACCTAACCTAACCTAACCTAACCTAACCTAACCTAACCTAACCTAACCTAACCTAACCTAACCTAACCTAACCTAACCTAACCTAACCTAACCTAACCTAACCTAACCTAACCTAACCTAACCTAACCTAACCTAACCTAACCTAACCTAACCTAACCTAACCTAACCTAACCTAACCTAACCTAACCTAACCTAACCTAACCTAACCTAACCTAACCTAACCTAACCTAACCTAACCTAACCTAACCTAACCTAACCTAACCTAACCTAACCTAACCTAACCTAACCTAACCTAACCTAACCTAACCTAACCTAACCTAACCTAACCTAACCTAACCTAACCTAACCTAACCTAACCTAACCTAACCTAACCTAACCTTTTTTTTTTTTTTTTTTTTTTTTTTTTTTTTTTTGTTTTCGCAGGGGAATGCATTTACGCACTGAGTGTGGGACTCCTGGGCCGCTATCCAGCCCAGACTACCCACTAAACCCCTGCGGGTGCCATCGGCCGCTTTACAGGGAGGCGCCTCGGATCTATCTAACACAAGACGCCTCAGCGACTGGCCGGTCTCTTTCGCCAGAGACCGGACTCACCATTCTCAGGGGCCCACCGACACCTGGTGGACCCCTGCCGTCGGGTGGGACTAGTCCCACCGATTTAGGGGGGCGCCTGCAGGCGCGCAAGGTAGCGCCTGCGTCGCACCCCCGTCCGCCTTCTGCGGATCGGCTCCGCGAGGGGGTGGTCCTCGCGGTTCCTTTCCTCGGCCTCCCTCTGTGACATAACAGTCTCACAGAAGGAGGCCACTGCCGCCCAGGCTCCGTCACTCCCGAGCATCGCATTGACGACACTCGGGAGCGACAGATCCACTCCACCGAGCACTGCCACCAGATCGTGGCGCTGCCGACTCCACCTGGGACACTGCTCTAGAACATGTTGAGCAGTGTCCCGAGCCTCGCCACAATCGTGGCAGACCGGCTCGGTCTCCCGCTGGGCCACGCGGTGCAAGTACTCACCGAAGCAGCCATGCCCGGTGAGCACCTGCGTCATGCGGAAGGTGAGAGGCTTGCGCCGCCTCAACATCCATCTCTCCAGGACCTGGCGCAGGGCCTCCACTGTGCGTACACCGTACGTTGCCCGCGCCAGGTCTGCCTCCCACCTCCGCATGAGTTCCGCTTGCCCTCGCAAGCGGACCCGCCGGACCATCTCAGGCGAGGGGTGCTCGCCGATTTCCCTCCTGTTCGCCACAAAGTGGTAAACCTCGGCGAGCACCTCCGCCACCAACTCCCACGGCGGGTCGCCCGCGAGGGCTGTGGCCGCAGAGAACGCCACTGTACGGTACCCCCGTATCGCCCTTACCGCGATCACCTTCTGCGCCTGCCGGAGAAGGCGCTTATTCTCCGCGGCAAGGGCGTCCACCCAAACGGGGGCGCCGTACATCGCCATACTCCGGCACACGCCGGAGTACAGCTTCCGTACAGCGTCGCTGGGCCCACCCAGATTGGGCAGGAGTCGGCCCAGCGACGCAGCCGTCCTGATGATCCTTTGCCCCAGCTCTCGGAAGTGGGGGACAAAGGACCATCTCCCGTCGAGGATGAGGCCCAGGTATTTCATCTGGGCACTCACCCTCAACTCCTCATGACCCACCTGGAGGCGCGCCCCTGGGGGAGGTCCTCGCGCCCGGGCCCCGCGGAAGAGGAGGACTTCGGTCTTATCCAGTCGGACCCGAAGCCCCAGCCTCTCTATGCGGCCGACCAAAAGGGCGAGGCCCGTTTCGGCCAGCCGCGCCGCCTCACCGAAATTCGCACCCCGGGACGTGAAGAGAGTGTCATCCGCATAGCAGATGACACCCGTCCCGGGGGGAAGCCGGCACCGCAGGACCCAATCGTATGCGATGTCCCACAGGATAGGGCCGAGAATCGACCCCTGCGGGACACCGCACCCGACGCCCCGCCGGACCATTTGACCTCCCCTGTCCTCGTACAGGACGACCCGCTCCTCCAGGTACGCCCCCAACAGCCCCCGCAGGTACGAGGGCACTCCGAAGTACCGGAGCGCCTCCCGTATTACACAGTGCGGGATACTGTTGAAGGCGTTGGCGATGTCTAACGACGTCGCCAGGGTCACCTCGCCTTCTCGATCCGCCTCCTCCGTCACCGACCGCAGACGCCTGAGGGCGTCGATGGTGGACCCCTTGGCCCGGAATCCGTACTGCACGTCAGAGAGACGCGGTCCCGGGCCTTCCTCCACATGCCGAACGAGGCGAGAGGCCACAACGCTCTCTAGGGCCTTCCCAGCCTCGCTCAGCAGGACCAGAGGTCGCACCGCCGAAGCCGAGTCCAAGGGCCGGCTCCCCTTCGGAATAAGGCAGAGCCGGCCCTCCTTCCATAATTTCGGGAACTGCCCCTCTCGCAGACAGCGGTTGAGCAGCCCCCGAAACTCCTCCCCGAGGTGCACGAGAATCAGCGCAAGCACTTTCCCGTGCACCCCGTCTGGACCCGGTGCCCTCTTCCTTGTCTGGAGGCGGTCGAGGACCACCTCCATTTCGACGTCGGTGACGGGAGGCGGATCCGCCTCCACCTCTTCTCCCTCCGCGTCAGGCGGCTGTCGGGCCATCCTCGGAGGAGAAAACCCTCGCGGATTGCCGGGGAATAGATCCCCGACAATCTCCCCCAGCAGAGCTGGCTGAAGGGTCTCCGTTAGCGGGGTCGCCTGTGGGCGCAATTTGTCTCGCGCCCACTTATACGGCCGGCCCCATGGGTCTCTTTCGATACCCTCCACCAGCTCCTCGAAGGCTTCCTCCTTGGCCCGACCGATGGCCAGCTGCAGCTCCTTACGGTTTTCCACATACACCGCATACAGCTGACCATCCCTCTCCTCGTCCCGGGGACTGCGCCGCCTGCTTCGACTATAGGCCCTTCGGGCCGCGTTGCAGGCGACGCGAAGGGCGGCAATCTCCGCCGACCACCAATAGACCGCCCGCCTAGGGGGGGAACCTAACCTAACCTAACCTAACCTAACCTAACCTAACCTAACCTAACCTAACCTAACCTAACCTAACCTAACCTAACCTAACCTAACCTAACCTAACCTAACCTAACCTAACCTAACCTAACCTAACCTAACCTAACCTAACCTAACCTAACCTAACCTAACCTAACCTAACCTAACCTAACCTAACCTAACCTAACCTAACCTAACCTAACCTAACCTAACCTAACCTAACCTAACCTAACCTAACCTAACCTAACCTAACCTAACCTAACCTAACCTAACCTAACCTAACCTAACCTAACCTAACCTAACCTAACCTAACCTAACCTAACCTAACCTAACCTAACCTAACCTAACCTAACCTAACCTAACCTAACCTAACCTAACCTAACCTAACCTAACCTAACCTAACCTAACCTAACCTAACCTAACCTAACCTAACCTAACCTAACCTAACCTAACCTAACCTAACCTTTTTTTTTTTTTTTTTTTTTTTTTTTTTTTTGTTTTCGCAGGGGAATGCATTTACGCACTGAGTGTGGGACTCCTGGGCCGCTATCCAGCCCAGACTACCCACTAAACCCCTGCGGGTGCCATCGGCCGCTTTACAGGGAGGCGCCTCGGATCTATCTAACACAAGACGCCTCAGCGATTGGCCGGTCTCTTTCGCCAGAGACCGGACTCACCATTCTCAGGGGCCCACCGACACCTGGTGGACCCCTGCCGTCGGGTGGGACTAGTCCCACCGATTTAGGGGGGCGCCTGCAGGCGCGCAAGGTAGCGCCTGCGTCGCACCCCCGTCCGCCTTCTGCGGATCGGCTCCGCGAGGGGGTGGTCCTCGCGGTTCCTTTCCTCGGCCTCCCTCTGTGACATAACAGTCTCACAGAAGGAGGCCACTGCCGCCCAGGCTCCGTCACTCCCGAGCATCGCATTGACGACACTCGGGAGCGACAGATCCACTCCACCGAGCACTGCTACCAGATCGTGGCGCTGCCGACTCCACCTGGGACACTGCTCTAGAACATGTTGAGCAGTGTCCCGAGCCTCGCCACAATCGTGGCAAACCGGCTCGGTCTCCCGCTGGGCCACGCGGTGCAAGTACTCACCGAAGCAGCCATGCCCGGTGAGCACCTGCGTCATGCGGAAGGTGAGAGGCTTGCGCCGCCTCAACATCCATCTCTCCAGGACCTGGCGCAGGGCCTCCACTGTGCGTACACCGTACGTTGCCCGCGCCAGGTCTGCCTCCCACCTCCGCATGAGTTCCGCTTGCCCTCGCAAGCGGACCCGCCGGACCATCTCAGGCGAGGGGTGCTCGCCGATTTCCCTCCTGTTCGCCACAAAGTGGTAAACCTCGGCGAGCACCTCCGCCACCAACTCCCACGGCGGGTCGCCCGCGAGGGCTGTGGCCGCAGAGAACGCCACTGTACGGTACCCCCGTATCGCCCTTACCGCGATCACCTTCTGCGCCTGCCGGAGAAGGCGCTTATTCTCCGCGGCAAGGGCGTCCACCCAAACGGGGGCGCCGTACATCGCCATACTCCGGCACACGCCGGAGTACAGCTTCCGTACAGCGTCGCTGGGCCCACCCAGATTGGGCAGGAGTCGGCCCAGCGACGCAGCCGTCCTGATGATCCTTTGCCCCAGCTCTCGGAAGTGGGGGACAAAGGACCATCTCCCGTCGAGGATGAGGCCCAGGTATTTCATCTGGGCACTCACCCTCAACTCCTCATGACCCACCTGGAGGCGCGCCCCTGGGGGAGGTCCTCGCGTCCGGGCCCCGCGGAAGAGGAGGACTTCGGTCTTATCCAGTCGGACCCGAAGCCCCAACCTCTCTATGCGGCCGACCAAAAGGGCGAGGCCCGTTTCGGCCAGCCGCGCCGCCTCACCGAAATTCGCACCCCGGGACGTGAAGAGAGTGTCATCCGCATAGCAGATGACACCCGTCCCGGGGGGAAGCCGGCACCGCAGGACCCAATCGTATGCGATGTCCCACAGGATAGGGCCGAGAATCGACCCCTGCGGGACACCGCACCCGACGCCCCGCCGGACCATTTGACCTCCCCTGTCCTCGTACAGGACGACCCGCTCCTCCAGGTACGCCCCCAACAGCCCCCGCAGGTACGAGGGCACTCCGAAGTACCGGAGCGCCTCCCGTATTACACAGTGCGGGATACTGTTGAAGGCGTTGGCGATGTCTAACGACGTCGCCAGGGTCACCTCGCCTTCTCTGTCCGCCTCCTCCGTCACCGACCGCAGACGCCTGAGGGCGTCGATGGTGGACCTCTTGGCCCGGAATCCGTACTGCACGTCAGAGAGACGCGGTCCCGGGCCTTCCTCCACATGCCGAACGAGGCGAGAGGCCACAACACTCTCTAGGGCCTTCCCAGCCTCGCTCAGCAGGACCAGAGGTCGCACCGCCGAAGCCGAGTCCAAGGGCCGGCTCCCTTTCGGAATAAGGCAGAGCCGGCCCTCCTTCCATAATTTCGGGAACTGCCCCTCTCGCAGACAGCGGTTGAGCAGCCCCCGAAACTCCTCCCCGAGGTGCACGAGAATCAGCGCAAGCACTTTCCCGTGCACCCCGTCTGGACCCGGTGCCCTCTTCCTTGTCTGGAGGCGGTCGAGGACCACCTCCATTTCGACGTCGGTGACGGGAGGCGGATCCGCCTCCACCTCTTCTCCCTCCGCGTCAGGCGGCTGTCGGGCCATCCTCGGAGGAGAAAACCCTCGCGGATTGCCGGGGAATAGATCCCCGACAATCTCCCCCAGCAGAGCTGGCTGAAGGGTCTCCGTTAGCGGGGTCGCCTGTGGGCGCAATTTGTCTCGCGCCCACTTATACGGCCGGCCCCATGGGTCTCTTTCGATACCCTCCACCAGCTCCTCGAAGGCTTCCTCCTTGGCCCGACCGATGGCCAGCTGCAGCTCCTTACGGTTTTCCACATACACCGCATACAGCTGACCATCCCTCTCCTCGTCCCGGGGACTGCGCCGCCTGCTTCGACTATAGGCCCTTCGGGCCGCGTTGCAGGCGACGCGAAGGGCGGCAATCTCCGCCGACCACCAATAGACCGCCCGCCTAGGGGGGGCTCGACCTACGCTTGGCATGGCCGCCCGGCACACCGCTGTGAAAGCGTCGCCGAGACGGTCAGCCGCGTCGTCCACCCCCATTCCGTCTAGAGGCGGGAGGCTCCAGCGGCCGACGATGGCCGCCTCTTCCGCCAGCTCCCGGTCAAGCCGCGTAAGGGCCCAGCGCGGGAACCGGCTGCGCACCCGGGACGATGATGCCGCCTGACATTGGGGGGCGGCCGACACCTCGAACCGAATATACAAGTGGTCCGAGAGTGTCTCCACCCCCCCTTCCACCCTCCAGTCCGACACGGAGCGCGCGGCGGAGGGGGTGGCGAACGTCAAGTCCACCACCGATCCGCCCGTCCGTCGCACGCACGTGTGGGCTGTCCCCCTGTTTAGGAGAGACAGCCTCGCGGCCAGCGCCCACTCTTCCACCTTTCGCCCCTTGGGCTCCGTGGCCGGGTTCCCCCACGCCGTTGATTTGGCGTTGAAGTCACCGGCCACGAAGACCTTTAGGGGCGCTAACCGCCTTATTTCCGGCCCCAGGGCATCCAAGAACCGCTCCAGGGCCGGCAAATCCCGGTTCGGGGAGAAGTAAACACCAATTATGGCGTACTCTCCCCGAACCGCCACCACAAAGCCGTTCCCTCTCTTCTTAATCGCGAGGGGAGGGGCGGCACCAGGCCTAGCCACGATGGCCACGAGGCCATCCAGATCCCCCGCCCAGTGAGGCAGGGAGGGAACCGCGTACGGCTCCGCGACCACCGCGACATCCAAATCCCACTCCGCCATGGATTGCAGGAGGAGATCCTGCGCCCTAGCGGAGTGGTTGAGGTTGGCCTGGAGGAAGGTGACCCCCATCACTCCTCCATTTGGCCGACTGGCGCCTCCCCTTGCCTTCCCTCGCGCGGAGGAGGGGACGGCCCTTTCCCTCGGATCGGGGGTGGGTTGCAGGCCCTACCCCCCATCACGTGGCCCGCCGGCTTGCCGGCGTCGCGGCATACCGCGCAGCGGGGCTCCGCTGTGCAGGAGGCGGACAAATGCCCTGCCTCCCCGCACCTATAGCAGAGCCGGCTGCGGTCCGTCTGCGAGGGGCACAGCGATGCGGTGTGCCCCTTCCCCATGCACTTGTAGCAGTGCATGGGGCGCGCCTCCAGGTGCCGGAGCTGCACTCGACTCCAGCCTACCGTGAGGCTGCCCGCCTCGATCAGCTTTTTAGCCGTCGTGACCGGGCAGCGCATCAGGGCAGAGCCAGAGCCCCGCCAGTCTGAGCGGATTTCACCCACCCAGACCTGGTCCTCCGTGCAGCTCCCGGCTTGCGCGACCGCAGCCTTTATCCGCTGCGCCGTTGCCGCATCATTCAGGCCCGTCACGCGGAAGTCCGCGGTTTTGACGGGCCTGGAAACGTCCGCGACGCCGGAAAGGGCCGCCTTCAAGGCCGATGCAAGCGCATCTGCCTTGTCTGAGTTGGAGGGGCCAGAGACCTCGATTAGCCTCGCTCCGGTCGCACTCGGGCGAATCCGAAGCGAGCCGATTCCTAGCCCCTCCAGGCTCACCGCCTGCTCGGCCTTGAGGAGGGCGGAGCTGTATGTGGCCCCTTTTTGCGCTGCCTCTGGCTGTAACTTGAGAATTACAGCCGAGGAGCTAGGGGCCGACAGCTTGGCCGCCCTCGCTGGCGCCGCCCTGGGGGGTGCCTTGGGCGCCGTTGCAGTGGCCTTTGTTGGGGCCGCCGCCGGTCGCTCCGCAGGTTTGGGCTGGGACTTCTTTCCCACGCCCTTCCCCTTCCCCCTCCTCCCCCGGACTTCGACCCAGGGGAGCTCCGGGCATTCGTCGACCACAGCTGTTGAGGTCGACGGCCCGAAGGGCCCCCACTCTGTCGCTCCCCCAGCACCTACCCCCTTACAACCCCGCCTCTCAGAGGCCGGGCGTGCAGGGGCCCGAACCTCCAACTCCACCGGCTGCTCAAGCCGCGGCGCCGGACCCAGGCCGGAGGCCTCCTCAATGGCCGTCCTTGCAGCCCTCGCCACCTCGGAGTTGTCACCCGCCAGAGGTGGACGAGTGGCACTCCGAGGAACCTAACCTAACCTAACCTAACCTAACCTAACCTAACCTAACCTAACCTAACCTAACCTAACCTAACCTAACCTAACCTAACCTAACCTAACCTAACCTAACCTAACCTAACCTAACCTAACCTAACCTAACCTAACCTAACCTAACCTAACCTAACCTAACCTAACCTAACCTAACCTTTTTTTTTTTTTTTTTTTTGTTTTCGCAGGGGAATGCATTTACGCACTGAGTGTGGGACTCCTGGGCCGCTATCCAGCCCAGACTACCCACTAAACCCCTGCGGGTGCCATCGGCCGCTTTACAGGGAGGCGCCTCGGATCTATCTAACACAAGACGCCTCAGCGACTGGCCGGTCTCTTTCGCCAGAGACCGGACTCACCATTCTCAGGGGCCCACCGACACCTGGTGGACCCCTGCCGTCGGGTGGGACTAGTCCCACCGATTTAGGGGGGCGCCTGCAGGCGCGCAAGGTAGCGCCTGCGTCGCGCCCCCGTCCGCCTTCTGCGGATCGGCTCCGCGAGGGGGTGGTCCTCGCGGTTCCTTTCCTCGGCCTCCCTCTGTGACATAACAGTCTCACAGAAGGAGGCCACTGCCGCCCAGGCTCCGTCACTCCCGAGCATCGCATTGACGACACTCGGGAGCGACAGATCCACTCCACCGAGCACTGCCACCAGATCGTGGCGCTGCCGACTCCACCTGGGACACTGCTCTAGAACATGTTGAGCAGTGTCCCGAGCCTCGCCACAATCGTGGCAGACCGGCTCGGTCTCCCGCTGGGCCACGCGGTGCAGGTACTCACCGAAGCAGCCATGCCCGGTGAGCACCTGCGTCATGCGGAAGGTGAGAGGCTTGCGCCGCCTCAACATCCATCTCTCCAGGACCTGGCGCAGGGCCTCCACTGTGCGTACACCGTACGTTGCCCGCGCCAGGTCTGCCTCCCACCTCCGCATGAGTTCCGCTTGCCCTCGCAAGCGGACCCGCCGGACCATCTCAGGCGAGGGGTGCTCGCCGATTTCCCTCCTGTTCGCCACAAAGTGGTAAACCTCGGCGAGCACCTCCGCCACCAACTCCCACGGCGGGTCGCCCGCGAGGGCTGTGGCCGCAGCGTACGCCACGGTACGGTACCCCCGTATCGCCCTTACCGCGATCACCTTCTGCGCCTGCCGGAGAAGGCGCTTATTCTCCGCGGCAAGGGCGTCCACCCAAACGGGGGCGCCGTACATCGCCATACTCCGGCACACGCCGGAGTACAGCTTCCGTACAGCGTCGCTGGGCCCACCCAGATTGGGCAGGAGTCGGCCCAGCGACGCAGCCGTCCTGACGATCCTTTGCCCCAGCTCTCGGAAGTGGGGGACAAAGGACCATCTCCCGTCGAGGATGAGGCCCAGGTATTTCATCTGGGCACTCACCCTCAACTCCTCATGACCCACCTGGAGGCGCGCCCCTGGGGGAGGTCCTCGCGTCCGGGCCCCGCGGAAGAGGAGGACTTCGGTCTTATCCAGTCGGACCCGAAGCCCCAGCCTCTCTATGCGGCCGACCAAAAGGGCGAGGCCCGTTTCGGCTAGCCGCGCCGCCTCACCGAAATTCGCACCCCGGGACGTGAAGAGAGTGTCATCCGCATAGCAGATGACACCCGTCCCGGGGGGAAGCCGGCACCGCAGGACCCAATCGTATGCGATGTCCCACAGGATAGGGCCGAGAATCGACCCCTGCGGGACACCGCACCCGACGCCCCGCCGGACCATTTGACCTCCCCTGTCCTCGTACAGGACGACCCGCTCCTCCAGGTACGCCCCCAACAGCCCCCGCAGGTACGAGGGCACTCCGAAGTACCGGAGCGCCTCCCGTATTACACAGTGCGGGATACTGTTGAAGGCGTTGGCGATGTCTAACGACGTCGCCAGGGTCACCTCGCCTTCTCGATCCGCCTCCTCCGTCACCGACCGCAGACGCCTGAGGGCGTCGATGGTGGACCTCTTGGCCCGGAATCCGTACTGCACGTCAGAGAGACGCGGTCCCGGGCCTTCCTCCACATGCCGAACGAGGCGAGAGGCCACAACACTCTCTAGGGCCTTCCCAGCCTCGCTCAGCAGGACCAGAGGTCGCACCGCCGAAGCCGAGTCCAAGGGCCGGCTCCCCTTCGGAATAAGGCAGAGCCGGCCCTTCTTCCATAATTTCGGGAACTGCCCCTCTCGCAGACAGCGGTTGAGCAGCCCCCGAAACTCCTCCCCGAGGTGCACGAGAATCAGCGCAAGCACTTTCCCGTGCACCCCGTCTGGACCCGGTGCCCTCTTCCTTGTCTGGAGGCGGTCGAGGACCACCTCCATTTCGACGTCGGTGACGGGAGGCGGATCCGCCTCCACCTCTTCTCCCTCCGCGTCAGGCGGCTGTCGGGCCATCCTCGGAGGAGAAAACCCTCGCGGATTGCCGGGGAATAGATCCCCGACAATCTCCCCCAGCAGAGCTGGCTGAAGGGTCTCCGTTAGCGGGGTCGCCTGTGGGCGCAATTTGTCTCGCGCCCACTTATACGGCCGGCCCCATGGGTCTCTTTCGATACCCTCCACCAGCTCCTCGAAGGCTTCCTCCTTGGCCCGACCGATGGCCAGCTGCAGCTCCTTACGGTTTTCCACATACACCGCATACAGCTGACCATCCCTCTCCTCGTCCCGGGGACTGCGCCGCCTGCTTCGACTATAGGCCCTTCGGGCCGCGTTGCAGGCGACGCGAAGGGCGGCAATCTCCGCCGACCACCAATAGACCGCCCGCCTAGGGGGGGCTCGACCTACGCTTGGCATGGCCGCCCGGCACACCGCTGTGAAAGCGTCGCCGAGACGGTCAGCCGCGTCGTCCACCCCCATTCCGTCTAGAGGCGGGAGGCTCCAGCGGCCGACGATGGCCGCCTCTTCCGCCAGCTTGTTACACCATCTTATCAGGCTAACGGAGGCGCATCTTTTGACGCCTCACACGTCTCGATAGGACCACCCGTTTTTGAAATCGTATTTTCACGATCTTCAAAAAGTCTACCTAAGCCCCTCAGACACGTGTTCGACATATACCTATTTGTTCCCCTACATCCCAGTGAATTTTCTCTTTAGTGCATCTCGTGTATCCTTCGATATAACAAGTGTTTTCAGTGCAGTTTTCTCCATAATTTCTCTTTAAAAAATTCATTTAGTTTCCGTGAACGCCATACTTAGGCGCTAACACCCAAATAATTCTCTAAAATTTTTTCTCGCTATCCCTTGATCGTCTTTCATTGTAGTTCTGCTCACTTACCTGTCTCCCTGCTCCCTGTGAAGTTTCGTTGCATTCCGTTGCAGTTTTCTTGCATTCTCACCTGTAACATAGTAAATTTTCATACAAATTTTATTAAAATCACACTTTTTCCTGTTTTTTCCAAGTTTTTCCTATCGGACCCTCGCTAGCTTGTTGCACCATCTTATCAGGCTAACGGAGGCGCATCTTTTGACGCCTCACACGTCTCGATAGGACCACCCGTTTTTGAAATCGTATTTTCACGATCTTCAAAAAGTCTACCTAAGCCCCTCAGGCACGTGTTCGACATATACCTATTTGTTCCCCTACATCCCTGTGAATTTTCTCTTTAGTGCATCTCGTGTATCCTTCGATATAACAAGTGTTTTCAGTGCAGTTTTCTCCATAATTTCTCTTTAAAAAATTCATTTAGTTTCCGTGAACGCCATACTTAGGCGCTAACACCCAAATAATTCTCTAAAATTTTTTCTCGCTATCCCTTGATCGTCTTTCATTGTAGTTCTGCTCACTTACCTGTCTCCCTGCTCCCTGTGAAGTTTCGTTGCATTCCGTTGCAGTTTTCTTGCATTCTCACCTGTAACATAGTAAATTTTCATACAAATTTTATTAAAATCACACTTTTTCCTGTTTTTTCCAAGTTTTTCCTATCGGACCCTCGCTAGCTTGTTGCACCATCTTATCAGGCTAACGGAGGCGCATCTTTTGACGCCTCACACGTCTCGATAGGACCACCCGTTTTTGAAATCGTATTTTCACGATCTTCAAAAAGTCTACCTAAGCCCCTCAGGCACGTGTTCGACATATACCTATTTGTTCCCCTACATCCCTGTGAATTTTCTCTTTAGTGCATCTCGTGTATCCTTCGATATAACAAGTGTTTTCAGTGCAGTTTTCTCCATAATTTCTCTTTAAAAAATTCATTTAGTTTCCGTGAACGCCATACTTAGGCGCTAACACCCAAATAATTCTCTAAAATTTTTTCTCGCTATCCCTTGATCGTCTTTCATTGTAGTTCTGCTCACTTACCTGTCTCCCTGCTCCCTGTGAAGTTTCGTTGCATTCCGTTGCAGTTTTCTTGCATTCTCACCTGTAACATAGTAAATTTTCATACAAATTTTATTAAAATCACACTTTTTCCTGTTTTTTCCAAGTTTTTCCTATCGGACCCTCGCTAGCTTGTTGCACCATCTTATCAGGCTAACGGAGGCGCATCTTTTGACGCCTCACACGTCTCGATAGGACCACCCGTTTTTGAAATCGTATTTTCACGATCTTCAAAAAGTCTACCTAAGCCCCTCAGGCACGTGTTCGACATATACCTATTTGTTCCCCTACATCCCTGTGAATTTTCTCTTTAGTGCATCTCGTGTATCCTTCGATATAACAAGTGTTTTCAGTGCAGTTTTCTCCATAATTTCTCTTTAAAAAATTCATTTAGTTTCCGTGAACGCCATACTTAGGCGCTAACACCCAAATAATTCTCTAAAATTTTTTCTCGCTATCCCTTGATCGTCTTTCATTGTAGTTCTGCTCACTTACCTGTCTCCCTGCTCCCTGTGAAGTTTCGTTGCATTCCGTTGCAGTTTTCTTGCATTCTCACCTGTAACATAGTAAATTTTCATACAAATTTTATTAAAATCACACTTTTTCCTGTTTTTTCCAAGTTTTTCCTATCGGACCCTCGCTAGCTTGTTGCACCATCTTATCAGGCTAACGGAGGCGCATCTTTTGACGCCTCACACGTCTCGATAGGACCACCCGTTTTTGAAATCGTATTTTCACGATCTTCAAAAAGTCTACCTAAGCCCCTCAGGCACGTGTTCGACATATACCTATTTGTTCCCCTACATCCCTGTGAATTTTCTCTTTAGTGCATCTCGTGTATCCTTCGATATAACAAGTGTTTTCAGTGCAGTTTTCTCCATAATTTCTCTTTAAAAAATTCATTAGTTTCCGTGAACGCCATACTTAGGCGCTAACACCCAAATAATTCTCTAAAATTTTTTCTCGCTATCCCTTGATCGTCTTTCATTGTAGTTCTGCTCACTTACCTGTCTCCCTGCTCCCTGTGAAGTTTCGTTGCATTCCGTTGCAGTTTTCTTGCATTCTCACCTGTAACATAGTAAATTTTCATACAAATTTTATTAAAATCACACTTTTTCCTGTTTTTTCCAAGTTTTTCCTATCGGACCCTCGCTAGCTTGTTGCACCATCTTATCAGGCTAACGGAGGCGCATCTTTTGACGCCTCACACGTCTCGATAGGACCACCCGTTTTTGAAATCGTATTTTCACGATCTTCAAAAAGTCTACCTAAGCCCCTCAGGCACGTGTTCGACATATACCTATTTGTTCCCCTACATCCCTGTGAATTTTCTCTTTAGTGCATCTCGTGTATCCTTCGATATAACAAGTGTTTTCAGTGCAGTTTTCTCCATAATTTCTCTTTAAAAAATTCATTTAGTTTCCGTGAACGCCATACTTAGGCGCTAACACCCAAATAATTCTCTAAAATTTTTTCTCGCTATCCCTTGATCGTCTTTCATTGTAGTTCTGCTCACTTACCTGTCTCCCTGCTCCCTGTGAAGTTTCGTTGCATTCCGTTGCAGTTTTCTTGCATTCTCACCTGTAACATAGTAAATTTTCATACAAATTTTATTAAAATCACACTTTTTCCTGTTTTTTCCAAGTTTTTCCTATCGGACCCTCGCTAGCTTGTTGCACCATCTTATCAGGCTAACGGAGGCGCATCTTTTGACGCCTCACACGTCTCGATAGGACCACCCGTTTTTGAAATCGTATTTTCACGATCTTCAAAAAGTCTACCTAAGCCCCTCAGGCACGTGTTCGACATATACCTATTTGTTCCCCTACATCCCTGTGAATTTTCTCTTTAGTGCATCTCGTGTATCCTTCGATATAACAAGTGTTTTCAGTGCAGTTTTCTCCATAATTTCTCTTTAAAAAATTCATTAGTTTCCGTGAACGCCATACTTAGGCGCTAACACCCAAATAATTCTCTAAAATTTTTTCTCGCTATCCCTTGATCGTCTTTCATTGTAGTTCTGCTCACTTACCTGTCTCCCTGCTCCCTGTGAAGTTTCGTTGCATTCCGTTGCAGTTTTCTTGCATTCTCACCTGTAACATAGTAAATTTTCATACAAATTTTATTAAAATCACACTTTTTCCTGTTTTTTCCAAGTTTTTCCTATCGGACCCTCGCTAGCTTGTTGCACCATCTTATCAGGCTAACGGAGGCGCATCTTTTGACGCCTCACACGTCTCGATAGGACCACCCGTTTTTGAAATCGTATTTTCACGATCTTCAAAAAGTCTACCTAAGCCCCTCAGGCACGTGTTCGACATATACCTATTTGTTCCCCTACATCCCTGTGAATTTTCTCTTTAGTGCATCTCGTGTATCCTTCGATATAACAAGTGTTTTCAGTGCAGTTTTCTCCATAATTTCTCTTTAAAAAATTCATTAGTTTCCGTGAACGCCATACTTAGGCGCTAACACCCAAATAATTCTCTAAAATTTTTTCTCGCTATCCCTTGATCGTCTTTCATTGTAGTTCTGCTCACTTACCTGTCTCCCTGCTCCCTGTGAAGTTTCGTTGCATTCCGTTGCAGTTTTCTTGCATTCTCACCTGTAACATAGTAAATTTTCATACAAATTTTATTAAAATCACACTTTTTCCTGTTTTTTCCAAGTTTTTCCTATCGGACCCTCGCTAGCTTGTTGCACCATCTTATCAGGCTAACGGAGGCGCATCTTTTGACGCCTCACACGTCTCGATAGGACCACCCGTTTTTGAAATCGTATTTTCACGATCTTCAAAAAGTCTACCTAAGCCCCTCAGGCACGTGTTCGACATATACCTATTTGTTCCCCTACATCCCTGTGAATTTTCTCTTTAGTGCATCTCGTGTATCCTTCGATATAACAAGTGTTTTCAGTGCAGTTTTCTCCATAATTTCTCTTTAAAAAATTCATTAGTTTCCGTGAACGCCATACTTAGGCGCTAACACCCAAATAATTCTCTAAAATTTTTTCTCGCTATCCCTTGATCGTCTTTCATTGTAGTTCTGCTCACTTACCTGTCTCCCTGCTCCCTGTGAAGTTTCGTTGCATTCCGTTGCAGTTTTCTTGCATTCTCACCTGTAACATAGTAAATTTTCATACAAATTTTATTAAAATCACACTTTTTCCTGTTTTTTCCAAGTTTTTCCTATCGGACCCTCGCTAGCTTGTTGCACCATCTTATCAGGCTAACGGAGGCGCATCTTTTGACGCCTCACACGTCTCGATAGGACCACCCGTTTTTGAAATCGTATTTTCACGATCTTCAAAAAGTCTACCTAAGCCCCTCAGACACGTGTTCGACATATACCTATTTGTTCCCCTACATCCCAGTGAATTTTCTCTTTAGTGCATCTCGTGTATCCTTCGATATAACAAGTGTTTTCAGTGCAGTTTTCTCCATAATTTCTCTTTAAAAAATTCATTTAGTTTCCGTGAACGCCATACTTAGGCGCTAACACCCAAATAATTCTCTAAAATTTTTTCTCGCTATCCCTTGATCGTCTTTCATTGTAGTTCTGCTCACTTACCTGTCTCCCTGCTCCCTGTGAAGTTTCGTTGCATTCCGTTGCAGTTTTCTTGCATTCTCACCTGTAACATAGTAAATTTTCATACAAATTTTATTAAAATCACACTTTTTCCTGTTTTTTCCAAGTTTTTCCTATCGGACCCTCGCTAGCTTGTTGCACCATCTTATCAGGCTAACGGAGGCGCATCTTTTGACGCCTCACACGTCTCGATAGGACCACCCGTTTTTGAAATCGTATTTTCACGATCTTCAAAAAGTCTACCTAAGCCCCTCAGGCACGTGTTCGACATATACCTATTTGTTCCCCTACATCCCTGTGA
Source organism: Plodia interpunctella (assembly GCF_027563975.2). Taxonomy (NCBI): domain Eukaryota; kingdom Metazoa; phylum Arthropoda; class Insecta; order Lepidoptera; family Pyralidae; genus Plodia; species Plodia interpunctella. The sequence goes on along the minus strand of NW_026525653.1, from coordinate 40,320 downwards.
ATTTTCTCTTTAGTGCATCTCGTGTATCCTTCGATATAACAAGTGTTTTCAGTGCAGTTTTCTCCATAATTTCTCTTTAAAAAATTCATTAGTTTCCGTGAACGCCATACTTAGGCGCTAACACCCAAATAATTCTCTAAAATTTTTTCTCGCTATCCCTTGATCGTCTTTCATTGTAGTTCTGCTCACTTACCTGTCTCCCTGCTCCCTGTGAAGTTTCGTTGCATTCCGTTGCAGTTTTCTTGCATTCTCACCTGTAACATAGTAAATTTTCATACAAATTTTATTAAAATCACACTTTTTCCTGTTTTTTCCAAGTTTTTCCTATCGGACCCTCGCTAGCTTGTTGCACCATCTTATCAGGCTAACGGAGGCGCATCTTTTGACGCCTCACACGTCTCGATAGGACCACCCGTTTTTGAAATCGTATTTTCACGATCTTCAAAAAGTCTACCTAAGCCCCTCAGGCACGTGTTCGACATATACCTATTTGTTCCCCTACATCCCTGTGAATTTTCTCTTTAGTGCATCTCGTGTATCCTTCGATATAACAAGTGTTTTCAGTGCAGTTTTCTCCATAATTTCTCTTTAAAAAATTCATTAGTTTCCGTGAACGCCATACTTAGGCGCTAACACCCAAATAATTCTCTAAAATTTTTTCTCGCTATCCCTTGATCGTCTTTCATTGTAGTTCTGCTCACTTACCTGTCTCCCTGCTCCCTGTGAAGTTTCGTTGCATTCCGTTGCAGTTTTCTTGCATTCTCACCTGTAACATAGTAAATTTTCATACAAATTTTATTAAAATCACACTTTTTCCTGTTTTTTCCAAGTTTTTCCTATCGGACCCTCGCTAGCTTGTTGCACCATCTTATCAGGCTAACGGAGGCGCATCTTTTGACGCCTCACACGTCTCGATAGGACCACCCGTTTTTGAAATCGTATTTTCACGATCTTCAAAAAGTCTACCTAAGCCCCTCAGGCACGTGTTCGACATATACCTATTTGTTCCCCTACATCCCTGTGAATTTTCTCTTTAGTGCATCTCGTGTATCCTTCGATATAACAAGTGTTTTCAGTGCAGTTTTCTCCATAATTTCTCTTTAAAAAATTCATTAGTTTCCGTGAACGCCATACTTAGGCGCTAACACCCAAATAATTCTCTAAAATTTTTTCTCGCTATCCCTTGATCGTCTTTCATTGTAGTTCTGCTCACTTACCTGTCTCCCTGCTCCCTGTGAAGTTTCGTTGCATTCCGTTGCAGTTTTCTTGCATTCTCACCTGTAACATAGTAAATTTTCATACAAATTTTATTAAAATCACACTTTTTCCTGTTTTTTCCAAGTTTTTCCTATCGGACCCTCGCTAGCTTGTTGCACCATCTTATCAGGCTAACGGAGGCGCATCTTTTGACGCCTCACACGTCTCGATAGGACCACCCGTTTTTGAAATCGTATTTTCACGATCTTCAAAAAGTCTACCTAAGCCCCTCAGACACGTGTTCGACATATACCTATTTGTTCCCCTACATCCCAGTGAATTTTCTCTTTAGTGCATCTCGTGTATCCTTCGATATAACAAGTGTTTTCAGTGCAGTTTTCTCCATAATTTCTCTTTAAAAAATTCATTTAGTTTCCGTGAACGCCATACTTAGGCGCTAACACCCAAATAATTCTCTAAAATTTTTTCTCGCTATCCCTTGATCGTCTTTCATTGTAGTTCTGCTCACTTACCTGTCTCCCTGCTCCCTGTGAAGTTTCGTTGCATTCCGTTGCAGTTTTCTTGCATTCTCACCTGTAACATAGTAAATTTTCATACAAATTTTATTAAAATCACACTTTTTCCTGTTTTTTCCAAGTTTTTCCTATCGGACCCTCGCTAGCTTGTTGCACCATCTTATCAGGCTAACGGAGGCGCATCTTTTGACGCCTCACACGTCTCGATAGGACCACCCGTTTTTGAAATCGTATTTTCACGATCTTCAAAAAGTCTACCTAAGCCCCTCAGGCACGTGTTCGACATATACCTATTTGTTCCCCTACATCCCTGTGAATTTTCTCTTTAGTGCATCTCGTGTATCCTTCGATATAACAAGTGTTTTCAGTGCAGTTTTCTCCATAATTTCTCTTTAAAAAATTCATTTAGTTTCCGTGAACGCCATACTTAGGCGCTAACACCCAAATAATTCTCTAAAATTTTTTCTCGCTATCCCTTGATCGTCTTTCATTGTAGTTCTGCTCACTTACCTGTCTCCCTGCTCCCTGTGAAGTTTCGTTGCATTCCGTTGCAGTTTTCTTGCATTCTCACCTGTAACATAGTAAATTTTCATACAAATTTTATTAAAATCACACTTTTTCCTGTTTTTTCCAAGTTTTTCCTATCGGACCCTCGCTAGCTTGTTGCACCATCTTATCAGGCTAACGGAGGCGCATCTTTTGACGCCTCACACGTCTCGATAGGACCACCCGTTTTTGAAATCGTATTTTCACGATCTTCAAAAAGTCTACCTAAGCCCCTCAGGCACGTGTTCGACATATACCTATTTGTTCCCCTACATCCCTGTGAATTTTCTCTTTAGTGCATCTCGTGTATCCTTCGATATAACAAGTGTTTTCAGTGCAGTTTTCTCCATAATTTCTCTTTAAAAAATTCATTAGTTTCCGTGAACGCCATACTTAGGCGCTAACACCCAAATAATTCTCTAAAATTTTTTCTCGCTATCCCTTGATCGTCTTTCATTGTAGTTCTGCTCACTTACCTGTCTCCCTGCTCCCTGTGAAGTTTCGTTGCATTCCGTTGCAGTTTTCTTGCATTCTCACCTGTAACATAGTAAATTTTCATACAAATTTTATTAAAATCACACTTTTTCCTGTTTTTTCCAAGTTTTTCCTATCGGACCCTCGCTAGCTTGTTGCACCATCTTATCAGGCTAACGGAGGCGCATCTTTTGACGCCTCACACGTCTCGATAGGACCACCCGTTTTTGAAATCGTATTTTCACGATCTTCAAAAAGTCTACCTAAGCCCCTCAGACACGTGTTCGACATATACCTATTTGTTCCCCTACATCCCAGTGAATTTTCTCTTTAGTGCATCTCGTGTATCCTTCGATATAACAAGTGTTTTCAGTGCAGTTTTCTCCATAATTTCTCTTTAAAAAATTCATTTAGTTTCCGTGAACGCCATACTTAGGCGCTAACACCCAAATAATTCTCTAAAATTTTTTCTCGCTATCCCTTGATCGTCTTTCATTGTAGTTCTGCTCACTTACCTGTCTCCCTGCTCCCTGTGAAGTTTCGTTGCATTCCGTTGCAGTTTTCTTGCATTCTCACCTGTAACATAGTAAATTTTCATACAAATTTTATTAAAATCACACTTTTTCCTGTTTTTTCCAAGTTTTTCCTATCGGACCCTCGCTAGCTTGTTGCACCATCTTATCAGGCTAACGGAGGCGCATCTTTTGACGCCTCACACGTCTCGATAGGACCACCCGTTTTTGAAATCGTATTTTCACGATCTTCAAAAAGTCTACCTAAGCCCCTCAGGCACGTGTTCGACATATACCTATTTGTTCCCCTACATCCCTGTGAATTTTCTCTTTAGTGCATCTCGTGTATCCTTCGATATAACAAGTGTTTTCAGTGCAGTTTTCTCCATAATTTCTCTTTAAAAAATTCATTTAGTTTCCGTGAACGCCATACTTAGGCGCTAACACCCAAATAATTCTCTAAAATTTTTTCTCGCTATCCCTTGATCGTCTTTCATTGTAGTTCTGCTCACTTACCTGTCTCCCTGCTCCCTGTGAAGTTTCGTTGCATTCCGTTGCAGTTTTCTTGCATTCTCACCTGTAACATAGTAAATTTTCATACAAATTTTATTAAAATCACACTTTTTCCTGTTTTTTCCAAGTTTTTCCTATCGGACCCTCGCTAGCTTGTTGCACCATCTTATCAGGCTAACGGAGGCGCATCTTTTGACGCCTCACACGTCTCGATAGGACCACCCGTTTTTGAAATCGTATTTTCACGATCTTCAAAAAGTCTACCTAAGCCCCTCAGGCACGTGTTCGACATATACCTATTTGTTCCCCTACATCCCTGTGAATTTTCTCTTTAGTGCATCTCGTGTATCCTTCGATATAACAAGTGTTTTCAGTGCAGTTTTCTCCATAATTTCTCTTTAAAAAATTCATTAGTTTCCGTGAACGCCATACTTAGGCGCTAACACCCAAATAATTCTCTAAAATTTTTTCTCGCTATCCCTTGATCGTCTTTCATTGTAGTTCTGCTCACTTACCTGTCTCCCTGCTCCCTGTGAAGTTTCGTTGCATTCCGTTGCAGTTTTCTTGCATTCTCACCTGTAACATAGTAAATTTTCATACAAATTTTATTAAAATCACACTTTTTCCTGTTTTTTCCAAGTTTTTCCTATCGGACCCTCGCTAGCTTGTTGCACCATCTTATCAGGCTAACGGAGGCGCATCTTTTGACGCCTCACACGTCTCGATAGGACCACCCGTTTTTGAAATCGTATTTTCACGATCTTCAAAAAGTCTACCTAAGCCCCTCAGACACGTGTTCGACATATACCTATTTGTTCCCCTACATCCCAGTGAATTTTCTCTTTAGTGCATCTCGTGTATCCTTCGATATAACAAGTGTTTTCAGTGCAGTTTTCTCCATAATTTCTCTTTAAAAAATTCATTTAGTTTCCGTGAACGCCATACTTAGGCGCTAACACCCAAATAATTCTCTAAAATTTTTTCTCGCTATCCCTTGATCGTCTTTCATTGTAGTTCTGCTCACTTACCTGTCTCCCTGCTCCCTGTGAAGTTTCGTTGCATTCCGTTGCAGTTTTCTTGCATTCTCACCTGTAACATAGTAAATTTTCATACAAATTTTATTAAAATCACACTTTTTCCTGTTTTTTCCAAGTTTTTCCTATCGGACCCTCGCTAGCTTGTTGCACCATCTTATCAGGCTAACGGAGGCGCATCTTTTGACGCCTCACACGTCTCGATAGGACCACCCGTTTTTGAAATCGTATTTTCACGATCTTCAAAAAGTCTACCTAAGCCCCTCAGGCACGTGTTCGACATATACCTATTTGTTCCCCTACATCCCTGTGAATTTTCTCTTTAGTGCATCTCGTGTATCCTTCGATATAACAAGTGTTTTCAGTGCAGTTTTCTCCATAATTTCTCTTTAAAAAATTCATTTAGTTTCCGTGAACGCCATACTTAGGCGCTAACACCCAAATAATTCTCTAAAATTTTTTCTCGCTATCCCTTGATCGTCTTTCATTGTAGTTCTGCTCACTTACCTGTCTCCCTGCTCCCTGTGAAGTTTCGTTGCATTCCGTTGCAGTTTTCTTGCATTCTCACCTGTAACATAGTAAATTTTCATACAAATTTTATTAAAATCACACTTTTTCCTGTTTTTTCCAAGTTTTTCCTATCGGACCCTCGCTAGCTTGTTGCACCATCTTATCAGGCTAACGGAGGCGCATCTTTTGACGCCTCACACGTCTCGATAGGACCACCCGTTTTTGAAATCGTATTTTCACGATCTTCAAAAAGTCTACCTAAGCCCCTCAGGCACGTGTTCGACATATACCTATTTGTTCCCCTACATCCCTGTGAATTTTCTCTTTAGTGCATCTCGTGTATCCTTCGATATAACAAGTGTTTTCAGTGCAGTTTTCTCCATAATTTCTCTTTAAAAAATTCATTAGTTTCCGTGAACGCCATACTTAGGCGCTAACACCCAAATAATTCTCTAAAATTTTTTCTCGCTATCCCTTGATCGTCTTTCATTGTAGTTCTGCTCACTTACCTGTCTCCCTGCTCCCTGTGAAGTTTCGTTGCATTCCGTTGCAGTTTTCTTGCATTCTCACCTGTAACATAGTAAATTTTCATACAAATTTTATTAAAATCACACTTTTTCCTGTTTTTTCCAAGTTTTTCCTATCGGACCCTCGCTAGCTTGTTGCACCATCTTATCAGGCTAACGGAGGCGCATCTTTTGACGCCTCACACGTCTCGATAGGACCACCCGTTTTTGAAATCGTATTTTCACGATCTTCAAAAAGTCTACCTAAGCCCCTCAGGCACGTGTTCGACATATACCTATTTGTTCCCCTACATCCCTGTGAATTTTCTCTTTAGTGCATCTCGTGTATCCTTCGATATAACAAGTGTTTTCAGTGCAGTTTTCTCCATAATTTCTCTTTAAAAAATTCATTAGTTTCCGTGAACGCCATACTTAGGCGCTAACACCCAAATAATTCTCTAAAATTTTTTCTCGCTATCCCTTGATCGTCTTTCATTGTAGTTCTGCTCACTTACCTGTCTCCCTGCTCCCTGTGAAGTTTCGTTGCATTCCGTTGCAGTTTTCTTGCATTCTCACCTGTAACATAGTAAATTTTCATACAAATTTTATTAAAATCACACTTTTTCCTGTTTTTTCCAAGTTTTTCCTATCGGACCCTCGCTAGCTTGTTGCACCATCTTATCAGGCTAACGGAGGCGCATCTTTTGACGCCTCACACGTCTCGATAGGACCACCCGTTTTTGAAATCGTATTTTCACGATCTTCAAAAAGTCTACCTAAGCCCCTCAGGCACGTGTTCGACATATACCTATTTGTTCCCCTACATCCCTGTGAATTTTCTCTTTAGTGCATCTCGTGTATCCTTCGATATAACAAGTGTTTTCAGTGCAGTTTTCTCCATAATTTCTCTTTAAAAAATTCATTAGTTTCCGTGAACGCCATACTTAGGCGCTAACACCCAAATAATTCTCTAAAATTTTTTCTCGCTATCCCTTGATCGTCTTTCATTGTAGTTCTGCTCACTTACCTGTCTCCCTGCTCCCTGTGAAGTTTCGTTGCATTCCGTTGCAGTTTTCTTGCATTCTCACCTGTAACATAGTAAATTTTCATACAAATTTTATTAAAATCACACTTTTTCCTGTTTTTTCCAAGTTTTTCCTATCGGACCCTCGCTAGCTTGTTGCACCATCTTATCAGGCTAACGGAGGCGCATCTTTTGACGCCTCACACGTCTCGATAGGACCACCCGTTTTTGAAATCGTATTTTCACGATCTTCAAAAAGTCTACCTAAGCCCCTCAGACACGTGTTCGACATATACCTATTTGTTCCCCTACATCCCAGTGAATTTTCTCTTTAGTGCATCTCGTGTATCCTTCGATATAACAAGTGTTTTCAGTGCAGTTTTCTCCATAATTTCTCTTTAAAAAATTCATTTAGTTTCCGTGAACGCCATACTTAGGCGCTAACACCCAAATAATTCTCTAAAATTTTTTCTCGCTATCCCTTGATCGTCTTTCATTGTAGTTCTGCTCACTTACCTGTCTCCCTGCTCCCTGTGAAGTTTCGTTGCATTCCGTTGCAGTTTTCTTGCATTCTCACCTGTAACATAGTAAATTTTCATACAAATTTTATTAAAATCACACTTTTTCCTGTTTTTTCCAAGTTTTTCCTATCGGACCCTCGCTAGCTTGTTGCACCATCTTATCAGGCTAACGGAGGCGCATCTTTTGACGCCTCACACGTCTCGATAGGACCACCCGTTTTTGAAATCGTATTTTCACGATCTTCAAAAAGTCTACCTAAGCCCCTCAGGCACGTGTTCGACATATACCTATTTGTTCCCCTACATCCCTGTGAATTTTCTCTTTAGTGCATCTCGTGTATCCTTCGATATAACAAGTGTTTTCAGTGCAGTTTTCTCCATAATTTCTCTTTAAAAAATTCATTTAGTTTCCGTGAACGCCATACTTAGGCGCTAACACCCAAATAATTCTCTAAAATTTTTTCTCGCTATCCCTTGATCGTCTTTCATTGTAGTTCTGCTCACTTACCTGTCTCCCTGCTCCCTGTGAAGTTTCGTTGCATTCCGTTGCAGTTTTCTTGCATTCTCACCTGTAACATAGTAAATTTTCATACAAATTTTATTAAAATCACACTTTTTCCTGTTTTTTCCAAGTTTTTCCTATCGGACCCTCGCTAGCTTGTTGCACCATCTTATCAGGCTAACGGAGGCGCATCTTTTGACGCCTCACACGTCTCGATAGGACCACCCGTTTTTGAAATCGTATTTTCACGATCTTCAAAAAGTCTACCTAAGCCCCTCAGGCACGTGTTCGACATATACCTATTTGTTCCCCTACATCCCTGTGAATTTTCTCTTTAGTGCATCTCGTGTATCCTTCGATATAACAAGTGTTTTCAGTGCAGTTTTCTCCATAATTTCTCTTTAAAAAATTCATTAGTTTCCGTGAACGCCATACTTAGGCGCTAACACCCAAATAATTCTCTAAAATTTTTTCTCGCTATCCCTTGATCGTCTTTCATTGTAGTTCTGCTCACTTACCTGTCTCCCTGCTCCCTGTGAAGTTTCGTTGCATTCCGTTGCAGTTTTCTTGCATTCTCACCTGTAACATAGTAAATTTTCATACAAATTTTATTAAAATCACACTTTTTCCTGTTTTTTCCAAGTTTTTCCTATCGGACCCTCGCTAGCTTGTTGCACCATCTTATCAGGCTAACGGAGGCGCATCTTTTGACGCCTCACACGTCTCGATAGGACCACCCGTTTTTGAAATCGTATTTTCACGATCTTCAAAAAGTCTACCTAAGCCCCTCAGGCACGTGTTCGACATATACCTATTTGTTCCCCTACATCCCTGTGAATTTTCTCTTTAGTGCATCTCGTGTATCCTTCGATATAACAAGTGTTTTCAGTGCAGTTTTCTCCATAATTTCTCTTTAAAAAATTCATTAGTTTCCGTGAACGCCATACTTAGGCGCTAACACCCAAATAATTCTCTAAAATTTTTTCTCGCTATCCCTTGATCGTCTTTCATTGTAGTTCTGCTCACTTACCTGTCTCCCTGCTCCCTGTGAAGTTTCGTTGCATTCCGTTGCAGTTTTCTTGCATTCTCACCTGTAACATAGTAAATTTTCATACAAATTTTATTAAAATCACACTTTTTCCTGTTTTTTCCAAGTTTTTCCTATCGGACCCTCGCTAGCTTGTTGCACCATCTTATCAGGCTAACGGAGGCGCATCTTTTGACGCCTCACACGTCTCGATAGGACCACCCGTTTTTGAAATCGTATTTTCACGATCTTCAAAAAGTCTACCTAAGCCCCTCAGACACGTGTTCGACATATACCTATTTGTTCCCCTACATCCCAGTGAATTTTCTCTTTAGTGCATCTCGTGTATCCTTCGATATAACAAGTGTTTTCAGTGCAGTTTTCTCCATAATTTCTCTTTAAAAAATTCATTTAGTTTCCGTGAACGCCATACTTAGGCGCTAACACCCAAATAATTCTCTAAAATTTTTTCTCGCTATCCCTTGATCGTCTTTCATTGTAGTTCTGCTCACTTACCTGTCTCCCTGCTCCCTGTGAAGTTTCGTTGCATTCCGTTGCAGTTTTCTTGCATTCTCACCTGTAACATAGTAAATTTTCATACAAATTTTATTAAAATCACACTTTTTCCTGTTTTTTCCAAGTTTTTCCTATCGGACCCTCGCTAGCTTGTTGCACCATCTTATCAGGCTAACGGAGGCGCATCTTTTGACGCCTCACACGTCTCGATAGGACCACCCGTTTTTGAAATCGTATTTTCACGATCTTCAAAAAGTCTACCTAAGCCCCTCAGGCACGTGTTCGACATATACCTATTTGTTCCCCTACATCCCTGTGAATTTTCTCTTTAGTGCATCTCGTGTATCCTTCGATATAACAAGTGTTTTCAGTGCAGTTTTCTCCATAATTTCTCTTTAAAAAATTCATTTAGTTTCCGTGAACGCCATACTTAGGCGCTAACACCCAAATAATTCTCTAAAATTTTTTCTCGCTATCCCTTGATCGTCTTTCATTGTAGTTCTGCTCACTTACCTGTCTCCCTGCTCCCTGTGAAGTTTCGTTGCATTCCGTTGCAGTTTTCTTGCATTCTCACCTGTAACATAGTAAATTTTCATACAAATTTTATTAAAATCACACTTTTTCCTGTTTTTTCCAAGTTTTTCCTATCGGACCCTCGCTAGCTTGTTGCACCATCTTATCAGGCTAACGGAGGCGCATCTTTTGACGCCTCACACGTCTCGATAGGACCACCCGTTTTTGAAATCGTATTTTCACGATCTTCAAAAAGTCTACCTAAGCCCCTCAGGCACGTGTTCGACATATACCTATTTGTTCCCCTACATCCCTGTGAATTTTCTCTTTAGTGCATCTCGTGTATCCTTCGATATAACAAGTGTTTTCAGTGCAGTTTTCTCCATAATTTCTCTTTAAAAAATTCATTAGTTTCCGTGAACGCCATACTTAGGCGCTAACACCCAAATAATTCTCTAAAATTTTTTCTCGCTATCCCTTGATCGTCTTTCATTGTAGTTCTGCTCACTTACCTGTCTCCCTGCTCCCTGTGAAGTTTCGTTGCATTCCGTTGCAGTTTTCTTGCATTCTCACCTGTAACATAGTAAATTTTCATACAAATTTTATTAAAATCACACTTTTTCCTGTTTTTTCCAAGTTTTTCCTATCGGACCCTCGCTAGCTTGTTGCACCATCTTATCAGGCTAACGGAGGCGCATCTTTTGACGCCTCACACGTCTCGATAGGACCACCCGTTTTTGAAATCGTATTTTCACGATCTTCAAAAAGTCTACCTAAGCCCCTCAGACACGTGTTCGACATATACCTATTTGTTCCCCTACATCCCAGTGAATTTTCTCTTTAGTGCATCTCGTGTATCCTTCGATATAACAAGTGTTTTCAGTGCAGTTTTCTCCATAATTTCTCTTTAAAAAATTCATTTAGTTTCCGTGAACGCCATACTTAGGCGCTAACACCCAAATAATTCTCTAAAATTTTTTCTCGCTATCCCTTGATCGTCTTTCATTGTAGTTCTGCTCACTTACCTGTCTCCCTGCTCCCTGTGAAGTTTCGTTGCATTCCGTTGCAGTTTTCTTGCATTCTCACCTGTAACATAGTAAATTTTCATACAAATTTTATTAAAATCACACTTTTTCCTGTTTTTTCCAAGTTTTTCCTATCGGACCCTCGCTAGCTTGTTGCACCATCTTATCAGGCTAACGGAGGCGCATCTTTTGACGCCTCACACGTCTCGATAGGACCACCCGTTTTTGAAATCGTATTTTCACGATCTTCAAAAAGTCTACCTAAGCCCCTCAGGCACGTGTTCGACATATACCTATTTGTTCCCCTACATCCCTGTGAATTTTCTCTTTAGTGCATCTCGTGTATCCTTCGATATAACAAGTGTTTTCAGTGCAGTTTTCTCCATAATTTCTCTTTAAAAAATTCATTTAGTTTCCGTGAACGCCATACTTAGGCGCTAACACCCAAATAATTCTCTAAAATTTTTTCTCGCTATCCCTTGATCGTCTTTCATTGTAGTTCTGCTCACTTACCTGTCTCCCTGCTCCCTGTGAAGTTTCGTTGCATTCCGTTGCAGTTTTCTTGCATTCTCACCTGTAACATAGTAAATTTTCATACAAATTTTATTAAAATCACACTTTTTCCTGTTTTTTCCAAGTTTTTCCTATCGGACCCTCGCTAGCTTGTTGCACCATCTTATCAGGCTAACGGAGGCGCATCTTTTGACGCCTCACACGTCTCGATAGGACCACCCGTTTTTGAAATCGTATTTTCACGATCTTCAAAAAGTCTACCTAAGCCCCTCAGGCACGTGTTCGACATATACCTATTTGTTCCCCTACATCCCTGTGAATTTTCTCTTTAGTGCATCTCGTGTATCCTTCGATATAACAAGTGTTTTCAGTGCAGTTTTCTCCATAATTTCTCTTTAAAAAATTCATTAGTTTCCGTGAACGCCATACTTAGGCGCTAACACCCAAATAATTCTCTAAAATTTTTTCTCGCTATCCCTTGATCGTCTTTCATTGTAGTTCTGCTCACTTACCTGTCTCCCTGCTCCCTGTGAAGTTTCGTTGCATTCCGTTGCAGTTTTCTTGCATTCTCACCTGTAACATAGTAAATTTTCATACAAATTTTATTAAAATCACACTTTTTCCTGTTTTTTCCAAGTTTTTCCTATCGGACCCTCGCTAGCTTGTTGCACCATCTTATCAGGCTAACGGAGGCGCATCTTTTGACGCCTCACACGTCTCGATAGGACCACCCGTTTTTGAAATCGTATTTTCACGATCTTCAAAAAGTCTACCTAAGCCCCTCAGGCACGTGTTCGACATATACCTATTTGTTCCCCTACATCCCTGTGAATTTTCTCTTTAGTGCATCTCGTGTATCCTTCGATATAACAAGTGTTTTCAGTGCAGTTTTCTCCATAATTTCTCTTTAAAAAATTCATTAGTTTCCGTGAACGCCATACTTAGGCGCTAACACCCAAATAATTCTCTAAAATTTTTTCTCGCTATCCCTTGATCGTCTTTCATTGTAGTTCTGCTCACTTACCTGTCTCCCTGCTCCCTGTGAAGTTTCGTTGCATTCCGTTGCAGTTTTCTTGCATTCTCACCTGTAACATAGTAAATTTTCATACAAATTTTATTAAAATCACACTTTTTCCTGTTTTTTCCAAGTTTTTCCTATCGGACCCTCGCTAGCTTGTTGCACCATCTTATCAGGCTAACGGAGGCGCATCTTTTGACGCCTCACACGTCTCGATAGGACCACCCGTTTTTGAAATCGTATTTTCACGATCTTCAAAAAGTCTACCTAAGCCCCTCAGGCACGTGTTCGACATATACCTATTTGTTCCCCTACATCCCTGTGAATTTTCTCTTTAGTGCATCTCGTGTATCCTTCGATATAACAAGTGTTTTCAGTGCAGTTTTCTCCATAATTTCTCTTTAAAAAATTCATTAGTTTCCGTGAACGCCATACTTAGGCGCTAACACCCAAATAATTCTCTAAAATTTTTTCTCGCTATCCCTTGATCGTCTTTCATTGTAGTTCTGCTCACTTACCTGTCTCCCTGCTCCCTGTGAAGTTTCGTTGCATTCCGTTGCAGTTTTCTTGCATTCTCACCTGTAACATAGTAAATTTTCATACAAATTTTATTAAAATCACACTTTTTCCTGTTTTTTCCAAGTTTTTCCTATCGGACCCTCGCTAGCTTGTTGCACCATCTTATCAGGCTAACGGAGGCGCATCTTTTGACGCCTCACACGTCTCGATAGGACCACCCGTTTTTGAAATCGTATTTTCACGATCTTCAAAAAGTCTACCTAAGCCCCTCAGACACGTGTTCGACATATACCTATTTGTTCCCCTACATCCCAGTGAATTTTCTCTTTAGTGCATCTCGTGTATCCTTCGATATAACAAGTGTTTTCAGTGCAGTTTTCTCCATAATTTCTCTTTAAAAAATTCATTTAGTTTCCGTGAACGCCATACTTAGGCGCTAACACCCAAATAATTCTCTAAAATTTTTTCTCGCTATCCCTTGATCGTCTTTCATTGTAGTTCTGCTCACTTACCTGTCTCCCTGCTCCCTGTGAAGTTTCGTTGCATTCCGTTGCAGTTTTCTTGCATTCTCACCTGTAACATAGTAAATTTTCATACAAATTTTATTAAAATCACACTTTTTCCTGTTTTTTCCAAGTTTTTCCTATCGGACCCTCGCTAGCTTGTTGCACCATCTTATCAGGCTAACGGAGGCGCATCTTTTGACGCCTCACACGTCTCGATAGGACCACCCGTTTTTGAAATCGTATTTTCACGATCTTCAAAAAGTCTACCTAAGCCCCTCAGGCACGTGTTCGACATATACCTATTTGTTCCCCTACATCCCTGTGAATTTTCTCTTTAGTGCATCTCGTGTATCCTTCGATATAACAAGTGTTTTCAGTGCAGTTTTCTCCATAATTTCTCTTTAAAAAATTCATTTAGTTTCCGTGAACGCCATACTTAGGCGCTAACACCCAAATAATTCTCTAAAATTTTTTCTCGCTATCCCTTGATCGTCTTTCATTGTAGTTCTGCTCACTTACCTGTCTCCCTGCTCCCTGTGAAGTTTCGTTGCATTCCGTTGCAGTTTTCTTGCATTCTCACCTGTAACATAGTAAATTTTCATACAAATTTTATTAAAATCACACTTTTTCCTGTTTTTTCCAAGTTTTTCCTATCGGACCCTCGCTAGCTTGTTGCACCATCTTATCAGGCTAACGGAGGCGCATCTTTTGACGCCTCACACGTCTCGATAGGACCACCCGTTTTTGAAATCGTATTTTCACGATCTTCAAAAAGTCTACCTAAGCCCCTCAGGCACGTGTTCGACATATACCTATTTGTTCCCCTACATCCCTGTGAATTTTCTCTTTAGTGCATCTCGTGTATCCTTCGATATAACAAGTGTTTTCAGTGCAGTTTTCTCCATAATTTCTCTTTAAAAAATTCATTAGTTTCCGTGAACGCCATACTTAGGCGCTAACACCCAAATAATTCTCTAAAATTTTTTCTCGCTATCCCTTGATCGTCTTTCATTGTAGTTCTGCTCACTTACCTGTCTCCCTGCTCCCTGTGAAGTTTCGTTGCATTCCGTTGCAGTTTTCTTGCATTCTCACCTGTAACATAGTAAATTTTCATACAAATTTTATTAAAATCACACTTTTTCCTGTTTTTTCCAAGTTTTTCCTATCGGACCCTCGCTAGCTTGTTGCACCATCTTATCAGGCTAACGGAGGCGCATCTTTTGACGCCTCACACGTCTCGATAGGACCACCCGTTTTTGAAATCGTATTTTCACGATCTTCAAAAAGTCTACCTAAGCCCCTCAGACACGTGTTCGACATATACCTATTTGTTCCCCTACATCCCAGTGAATTTTCTCTTTAGTGCATCTCGTGTATCCTTCGATATAACAAGTGTTTTCAGTGCAGTTTTCTCCATAATTTCTCTTTAAAAAATTCATTTAGTTTCCGTGAACGCCATACTTAGGCGCTAACACCCAAATAATTCTCTAAAATTTTTTCTCGCTATCCCTTGATCGTCTTTCATTGTAGTTCTGCTCACTTACCTGTCTCCCTGCTCCCTGTGAAGTTTCGTTGCATTCCGTTGCAGTTTTCTTGCATTCTCACCTGTAACATAGTAAATTTTCATACAAATTTTATTAAAATCACACTTTTTCCTGTTTTTTCCAAGTTTTTCCTATCGGACCCTCGCTAGCTTGTTGCACCATCTTATCAGGCTAACGGAGGCGCATCTTTTGACGCCTCACACGTCTCGATAGGACCACCCGTTTTTGAAATCGTATTTTCACGATCTTCAAAAAGTCTACCTAAGCCCCTCAGGCACGTGTTCGACATATACCTATTTGTTCCCCTACATCCCTGTGAATTTTCTCTTTAGTGCATCTCGTGTATCCTTCGATATAACAAGTGTTTTCAGTGCAGTTTTCTCCATAATTTCTCTTTAAAAAATTCATTTAGTTTCCGTGAACGCCATACTTAGGCGCTAACACCCAAATAATTCTCTAAAATTTTTTCTCGCTATCCCTTGATCGTCTTTCATTGTAGTTCTGCTCACTTACCTGTCTCCCTGCTCCCTGTGAAGTTTCGTTGCATTCCGTTGCAGTTTTCTTGCATTCTCACCTGTAACATAGTAAATTTTCATACAAATTTTATTAAAATCACACTTTTTCCTGTTTTTTCCAAGTTTTTCCTATCGGACCCTCGCTAGCTTGTTGCACCATCTTATCAGGCTAACGGAGGCGCATCTTTTGACGCCTCACACGTCTCGATAGGACCACCCGTTTTTGAAATCGTATTTTCACGATCTTCAAAAAGTCTACCTAAGCCCCTCAGGCACGTGTTCGACATATACCTATTTGTTCCCCTACATCCCTGTGAATTTTCTCTTTAGTGCATCTCGTGTATCCTTCGATATAACAAGTGTTTTCAGTGCAGTTTTCTCCATAATTTCTCTTTAAAAAATTCATTAGTTTCCGTGAACGCCATACTTAGGCGCTAACACCCAAATAATTCTCTAAAATTTTTTCTCGCTATCCCTTGATCGTCTTTCATTGTAGTTCTGCTCACTTACCTGTCTCCCTGCTCCCTGTGAAGTTTCGTTGCATTCCGTTGCAGTTTTCTTGCATTCTCACCTGTAACATAGTAAATTTTCATACAAATTTTATTAAAATCACACTTTTTCCTGTTTTTTCCAAGTTTTTCCTATCGGACCCTCGCTAGCTTGTTGCACCATCTTATCAGGCTAACGGAGGCGCATCTTTTGACGCCTCACACGTCTCGATAGGACCACCCGTTTTTGAAATCGTATTTTCACGATCTTCAAAAAGTCTACCTAAGCCCCTCAGACACGTGTTCGACATATACCTATTTGTTCCCCTACATCCCAGTGAATTTTCTCTTTAGTGCATCTCGTGTATCCTTCGATATAACAAGTGTTTTCAGTGCAGTTTTCTCCATAATTTCTCTTTAAAAAATTCATTTAGTTTCCGTGAACGCCATACTTAGGCGCTAACACCCAAATAATTCTCTAAAATTTTTTCTCGCTATCCCTTGATCGTCTTTCATTGTAGTTCTGCTCACTTACCTGTCTCCCTGCTCCCTGTGAAGTTTCGTTGCATTCCGTTGCAGTTTTCTTGCATTCTCACCTGTAACATAGTAAATTTTCATACAAATTTTATTAAAATCACACTTTTTCCTGTTTTTTCCAAGTTTTTCCTATCGGACCCTCGCTAGCTTGTTGCACCATCTTATCAGGCTAACGGAGGCGCATCTTTTGACGCCTCACACGTCTCGATAGGACCACCCGTTTTTGAAATCGTATTTTCACGATCTTCAAAAAGTCTACCTAAGCCCCTCAGGCACGTGTTCGACATATACCTATTTGTTCCCCTACATCCCTGTGAATTTTCTCTTTAGTGCATCTCGTGTATCCTTCGATATAACAAGTGTTTTCAGTGCAGTTTTCTCCATAATTTCTCTTTAAAAAATTCATTTAGTTTCCGTGAACGCCATACTTAGGCGCTAACACCCAAATAATTCTCTAAAATTTTTTCTCGCTATCCCTTGATCGTCTTTCATTGTAGTTCTGCTCACTTACCTGTCTCCCTGCTCCCTGTGAAGTTTCGTTGCATTCCGTTGCAGTTTTCTTGCATTCTCACCTGTAACATAGTAAATTTTCATACAAATTTTATTAAAATCACACTTTTTCCTGTTTTTTCCAAGTTTTTCCTATCGGACCCTCGCTAGCTTGTTGCACCATCTTATCAGGCTAACGGAGGCGCATCTTTTGACGCCTCACACGTCTCGATAGGACCACCCGTTTTTGAAATCGTATTTTCACGATCTTCAAAAAGTCTACCTAAGCCCCTCAGGCACGTGTTCGACATATACCTATTTGTTCCCCTACATCCCTGTGAATTTTCTCTTTAGTGCATCTCGTGTATCCTTCGATATAACAAGTGTTTTCAGTGCAGTTTTCTCCATAATTTCTCTTTAAAAAATTCATTAGTTTCCGTGAACGCCATACTTAGGCGCTAACACCCAAATAATTCTCTAAAATTTTTTCTCGCTATCCCTTGATCGTCTTTCATTGTAGTTCTGCTCACTTACCTGTCTCCCTGCTCCCTGTGAAGTTTCGTTGCATTCCGTTGCAGTTTTCTTGCATTCTCACCTGTAACATAGTAAATTTTCATACAAATTTTATTAAAATCACACTTTTTCCTGTTTTTTCCAAGTTTTTCCTATCGGACCCTCGCTAGCTTGTTGCACCATCTTATCAGGCTAACGGAGGCGCATCTTTTGACGCCTCACACGTCTCGATAGGACCACCCGTTTTTGAAATCGTATTTTCACGATCTTCAAAAAGTCTACCTAAGCCCCTCAGGCACGTGTTCGACATATACCTATTTGTTCCCCTACATCCCTGTGAATTTTCTCTTTAGTGCATCTCGTGTATCCTTCGATATAACAAGTGTTTTCAGTGCAGTTTTCTCCATAATTTCTCTTTAAAAAATTCATTAGTTTCCGTGAACGCCATACTTAGGCGCTAACACCCAAATAATTCTCTAAAATTTTTTCTCGCTATCCCTTGATCGTCTTTCATTGTAGTTCTGCTCACTTACCTGTCTCCCTGCTCCCTGTGAAGTTTCGTTGCATTCCGTTGCAGTTTTCTTGCATTCTCACCTGTAACATAGTAAATTTTCATACAAATTTTATTAAAATCACACTTTTTCCTGTTTTTTCCAAGTTTTTCCTATCGGACCCTCGCTAGCTTGTTGCACCATCTTATCAGGCTAACGGAGGCGCATCTTTTGACGCCTCACACGTCTCGATAGGACCACCCGTTTTTGAAATCGTATTTTCACGATCTTCAAAAAGTCTACCTAAGCCCCTCAGACACGTGTTCGACATATACCTATTTGTTCCCCTACATCCCAGTGAATTTTCTCTTTAGTGCATCTCGTGTATCCTTCGATATAACAAGTGTTTTCAGTGCAGTTTTCTCCATAATTTCTCTTTAAAAAATTCATTTAGTTTCCGTGAACGCCATACTTAGGCGCTAACACCCAAATAATTCTCTAAAATTTTTTCTCGCTATCCCTTGATCGTCTTTCATTGTAGTTCTGCTCACTTACCTGTCTCCCTGCTCCCTGTGAAGTTTCGTTGCATTCCGTTGCAGTTTTCTTGCATTCTCACCTGTAACATAGTAAATTTTCATACAAATTTTATTAAAATCACACTTTTTCCTGTTTTTTCCAAGTTTTTCCTATCGGACCCTCGCTAGCTTGTTGCACCATCTTATCAGGCTAACGGAGGCGCATCTTTTGACGCCTCACACGTCTCGATAGGACCACCCGTTTTTGAAATCGTATTTTCACGATCTTCAAAAAGTCTACCTAAGCCCCTCAGGCACGTGTTCGACATATACCTATTTGTTCCCCTACATCCCTGTGAATTTTCTCTTTAGTGCATCTCGTGTATCCTTCGATATAACAAGTGTTTTCAGTGCAGTTTTCTCCATAATTTCTCTTTAAAAAATTCATTTAGTTTCCGTGAACGCCATACTTAGGCGCTAACACCCAAATAATTCTCTAAAATTTTTTCTCGCTATCCCTTGATCGTCTTTCATTGTAGTTCTGCTCACTTACCTGTCTCCCTGCTCCCTGTGAAGTTTCGTTGCATTCCGTTGCAGTTTTCTTGCATTCTCACCTGTAACATAGTAAATTTTCATACAAATTTTATTAAAATCACACTTTTTCCTGTTTTTTCCAAGTTTTTCCTATCGGACCCTCGCTAGCTTGTTGCACCATCTTATCAGGCTAACGGAGGCGCATCTTTTGACGCCTCACACGTCTCGATAGGACCACCCGTTTTTGAAATCGTATTTTCACGATCTTCAAAAAGTCTACCTAAGCCCCTCAGGCACGTGTTCGACATATACCTATTTGTTCCCCTACATCCCTGTGAATTTTCTCTTTAGTGCATCTCGTGTATCCTTCGATATAACAAGTGTTTTCAGTGCAGTTTTCTCCATAATTTCTCTTTAAAAAATTCATTTAGTTTCCGTGAACGCCATACTTAGGCGCTAACACCCAAATAATTCTCTAAAATTTTTTCTCGCTATCCCTTGATCGTCTTTCATTGTAGTTCTGCTCACTTACCTGTCTCCCTGCTCCCTGTGAAGTTTCGTTGCATTCCGTTGCAGTTTTCTTGCATTCTCACCTGTAACATAGTAAATTTTCATACAAATTTTATTAAAATCACACTTTTTCCTGTTTTTTCCAAGTTTTTCCTATCGGACCCTCGCTAGCTTGTTGCACCATCTTATCAGGCTAACGGAGGCGCATCTTTTGACGCCTCACACGTCTCGATAGGACCACCCGTTTTTGAAATCGTATTTTCACGATCTTCAAAAAGTCTACCTAAGCCCCTCAGGCACGTGTTCGACATATACCTATTTGTTCCCCTACATCCCTGTGAATTTTCTCTTTAGTGCATCTCGTGTATCCTTCGATATAACAAGTGTTTTCAGTGCAGTTTTCTCCATAATTTCTCTTTAAAAAATTCATTTAGTTTCCGTGAACGCCATACTTAGGCGCTAACACCCAAATAATTCTCTAAAATTTTTTCTCGCTATCCCTTGATCGTCTTTCATTGTAGTTCTGCTCACTTACCTGTCTCCCTGCTCCCTGTGAAGTTTCGTTGCATTCCGTTGCAGTTTTCTTGCATTCTCACCTGTAACATAGTAAATTTTCATACAAATTTTATTAAAATCACACTTTTTCCTGTTTTTTCCAAGTTTTTCCTATCGGACCCTCGCTAGCTTGTTGCACCATCTTATCAGGCTAACGGAGGCGCATCTTTTGACGCCTCACACGTCTCGATAGGACCACCCGTTTTTGAAATCGTATTTTCACGATCTTCAAAAAGTCTACCTAAGCCCCTCAGGCACGTGTTCGACATATACCTATTTGTTCCCCTACATCCCTGTGAATTTTCTCTTTAGTGCATCTCGTGTATCCTTCGATATAACAAGTGTTTTCAGTGCAGTTTTCTCCATAATTTCTCTTTAAAAAATTCATTAGTTTCCGTGAACGCCATACTTAGGCGCTAACACCCAAATAATTCTCTAAAATTTTTTCTCGCTATCCCTTGATCGTCTTTCATTGTAGTTCTGCTCACTTACCTGTCTCCCTGCTCCCTGTGAAGTTTCGTTGCATTCCGTTGCAGTTTTCTTGCATTCTCACCTGTAACATAGTAAATTTTCATACAAATTTTATTAAAATCACACTTTTTCCTGTTTTTTCCAAGTTTTTCCTATCGGACCCTCGCTAGCTTGTTGCACCATCTTATCAGGCTAACGGAGGCGCATCTTTTGACGCCTCACACGTCTCGATAGGACCACCCGTTTTTGAAATCGTATTTTCACGATCTTCAAAAAGTCTACCTAAGCCCCTCAGGCACGTGTTCGACATATACCTATTTGTTCCCCTACATCCCTGTGAATTTTCTCTTTAGTGCATCTCGTGTATCCTTCGATATAACAAGTGTTTTCAGTGCAGTTTTCTCCATAATTTCTCTTTAAAAAATTCATTAGTTTCCGTGAACGCCATACTTAGGCGCTAACACCCAAATAATTCTCTAAAATTTTTTCTCGCTATCCCTTGATCGTCTTTCATTGTAGTTCTGCTCACTTACCTGTCTCCCTGCTCCCTGTGAAGTTTCGTTGCATTCCGTTGCAGTTTTCTTGCATTCTCACCTGTAACATAGTAAATTTTCATACAAATTTTATTAAAATCACACTTTTTCCTGTTTTTTCCAAGTTTTTCCTATCGGACCCTCGCTAGCTTGTTGCACCATCTTATCAGGCTAACGGAGGCGCATCTTTTGACGCCTCACACGTCTCGATAGGACCACCCGTTTTTGAAATCGTATTTTCACGATCTTCAAAAAGTCTACCTAAGCCCCTCAGGCACGTGTTCGACATATACCTATTTGTTCCCCTACATCCCTGTGAATTTTCTCTTTAGTGCATCTCGTGTATCCTTCGATATAACAAGTGTTTTCAGTGCAGTTTTCTCCATAATTTCTCTTTAAAAAATTCATTAGTTTCCGTGAACGCCATACTTAGGCGCTAACACCCAAATAATTCTCTAAAATTTTTTCTCGCTATCCCTTGATCGTCTTTCATTGTAGTTCTGCTCACTTACCTGTCTCCCTGCTCCCTGTGAAGTTTCGTTGCATTCCGTTGCAGTTTTCTTGCATTCTCACCTGTAACATAGTAAATTTTCATACAAATTTTATTAAAATCACACTTTTTCCTGTTTTTTCCAAGTTTTTCCTATCGGACCCTCGCTAGCTTGTTGCACCATCTTATCAGGCTAACGGAGGCGCATCTTTTGACGCCTCACACGTCTCGATAGGACCACCCGTTTTTGAAATCGTATTTTCACGATCTTCAAAAAGTCTACCTAAGCCCCTCAGACACGTGTTCGACATATACCTATTTGTTCCCCTACATCCCAGTGAATTTTCTCTTTAGTGCATCTCGTGTATCCTTCGATATAACAAGTGTTTTCAGTGCAGTTTTCTCCATAATTTCTCTTTAAAAAATTCATTTAGTTTCCGTGAACGCCATACTTAGGCGCTAACACCCAAATAATTCTCTAAAATTTTTTCTCGCTATCCCTTGATCGTCTTTCATTGTAGTTCTGCTCACTTACCTGTCTCCCTGCTCCCTGTGAAGTTTCGTTGCATTCCGTTGCAGTTTTCTTGCATTCTCACCTGTAACATAGTAAATTTTCATACAAATTTTATTAAAATCACACTTTTTCCTGTTTTTTCCAAGTTTTTCCTATCGGACCCTCGCTAGCTTGTTGCACCATCTTATCAGGCTAACGGAGGCGCATCTTTTGACGCCTCACACGTCTCGATAGGACCACCCGTTTTTGAAATCGTATTTTCACGATCTTCAAAAAGTCTACCTAAGCCCCTCAGGCACGTGTTCGACATATACCTATTTGTTCCCCTACATCCCTGTGAATTTTCTCTTTAGTGCATCTCGTGTATCCTTCGATATAACAAGTGTTTTCAGTGCAGTTTTCTCCATAATTTCTCTTTAAAAAATTCATTTAGTTTCCGTGAACGCCATACTTAGGCGCTAACACCCAAATAATTCTCTAAAATTTTTTCTCGCTATCCCTTGATCGTCTTTCATTGTAGTTCTGCTCACTTACCTGTCTCCCTGCTCCCTGTGAAGTTTCGTTGCATTCCGTTGCAGTTTTCTTGCATTCTCACCTGTAACATAGTAAATTTTCATACAAATTTTATTAAAATCACACTTTTTCCTGTTTTTTCCAAGTTTTTCCTATCGGACCCTCGCTAGCTTGTTGCACCATCTTATCAGGCTAACGGAGGCGCATCTTTTGACGCCTCACACGTCTCGATAGGACCACCCGTTTTTGAAATCGTATTTTCACGATCTTCAAAAAGTCTACCTAAGCCCCTCAGGCACGTGTTCGACATATACCTATTTGTTCCCCTACATCCCTGTGAATTTTCTCTTTAGTGCATCTCGTGTATCCTTCGATATAACAAGTGTTTTCAGTGCAGTTTTCTCCATAATTTCTCTTTAAAAAATTCATTAGTTTCCGTGAACGCCATACTTAGGCGCTAACACCCAAATAATTCTCTAAAATTTTTTCTCGCTATCCCTTGATCGTCTTTCATTGTAGTTCTGCTCACTTACCTGTCTCCCTGCTCCCTGTGAAGTTTCGTTGCATTCCGTTGCAGTTTTCTTGCATTCTCACCTGTAACATAGTAAATTTTCATACAAATTTTATTAAAATCACACTTTTTCCTGTTTTTTCCAAGTTTTTCCTATCGGACCCTCGCTAGCTTGTTGCACCATCTTATCAGGCTAACGGAGGCGCATCTTTTGACGCCTCACACGTCTCGATAGGACCACCCGTTTTTGAAATCGTATTTTCACGATCTTCAAAAAGTCTACCTAAGCCCCTCAGACACGTGTTCGACATATACCTATTTGTTCCCCTACATCCCAGTGAATTTTCTCTTTAGTGCATCTCGTGTATCCTTCGATATAACAAGTGTTTTCAGTGCAGTTTTCTCCATAATTTCTCTTTAAAAAATTCATTTAGTTTCCGTGAACGCCATACTTAGGCGCTAACACCCAAATAATTCTCTAAAATTTTTTCTCGCTATCCCTTGATCGTCTTTCATTGTAGTTCTGCTCACTTACCTGTCTCCCTGCTCCCTGTGAAGTTTCGTTGCATTCCGTTGCAGTTTTCTTGCATTCTCACCTGTAACATAGTAAATTTTCATACAAATTTTATTAAAATCACACTTTTTCCTGTTTTTTCCAAGTTTTTCCTATCGGACCCTCGCTAGCTTGTTGCACCATCTTATCAGGCTAACGGAGGCGCATCTTTTGACGCCTCACACGTCTCGATAGGACCACCCGTTTTTGAAATCGTATTTTCACGATCTTCAAAAAGTCTACCTAAGCCCCTCAGGCACGTGTTCGACATATACCTATTTGTTCCCCTACATCCCTGTGAATTTTCTCTTTAGTGCATCTCGTGTATCCTTCGATATAACAAGTGTTTTCAGTGCAGTTTTCTCCATAATTTCTCTTTAAAAAATTCATTTAGTTTCCGTGAACGCCATACTTAGGCGCTAACACCCAAATAATTCTCTAAAATTTTTTCTCGCTATCCCTTGATCGTCTTTCATTGTAGTTCTGCTCACTTACCTGTCTCCCTGCTCCCTGTGAAGTTTCGTTGCATTCCGTTGCAGTTTTCTTGCATTCTCACCTGTAACATAGTAAATTTTCATACAAATTTTATTAAAATCACACTTTTTCCTGTTTTTTCCAAGTTTTTCCTATCGGACCCTCGCTAGCTTGTTGCACCATCTTATCAGGCTAACGGAGGCGCATCTTTTGACGCCTCACACGTCTCGATAGGACCACCCGTTTTTGAAATCGTATTTTCACGATCTTCAAAAAGTCTACCTAAGCCCCTCAGGCACGTGTTCGACATATACCTATTTGTTCCCCTACATCCCTGTGAATTTTCTCTTTAGTGCATCTCGTGTATCCTTCGATATAACAAGTGTTTTCAGTGCAGTTTTCTCCATAATTTCTCTTTAAAAAATTCATTTAGTTTCCGTGAACGCCATACTTAGGCGCTAACACCCAAATAATTCTCTAAAATTTTTTCTCGCTATCCCTTGATCGTCTTTCATTGTAGTTCTGCTCACTTACCTGTCTCCCTGCTCCCTGTGAAGTTTCGTTGCATTCCGTTGCAGTTTTCTTGCATTCTCACCTGTAACATAGTAAATTTTCATACAAATTTTATTAAAATCACACTTTTTCCTGTTTTTTCCAAGTTTTTCCTATCGGACCCTCGCTAGCTTGTTGCACCATCTTATCAGGCTAACGGAGGCGCATCTTTTGACGCCTCACACGTCTCGATAGGACCACCCGTTTTTGAAATCGTATTTTCACGATCTTCAAAAAGTCTACCTAAGCCCCTCAGGCACGTGTTCGACATATACCTATTTGTTCCCCTACATCCCTGTGAATTTTCTCTTTAGTGCATCTCGTGTATCCTTCGATATAACAAGTGTTTTCAGTGCAGTTTTCTCCATAATTTCTCTTTAAAAAATTCATTAGTTTCCGTGAACGCCATACTTAGGCGCTAACACCCAAATAATTCTCTAAAATTTTTTCTCGCTATCCCTTGATCGTCTTTCATTGTAGTTCTGCTCACTTACCTGTCTCCCTGCTCCCTGTGAAGTTTCGTTGCATTCCGTTGCAGTTTTCTTGCATTCTCACCTGTAACATAGTAAATTTTCATACAAATTTTATTAAAATCACACTTTTTCCTGTTTTTTCCAAGTTTTTCCTATCGGACCCTCGCTAGCTTGTTGCACCATCTTATCAGGCTAACGGAGGCGCATCTTTTGACGCCTCACACGTCTCGATAGGACCACCCATTTTTGAAATTTTCGCCCACCACACTCGCCCAATTGTGTTCAGGTTGTAAAAGGGACTTCACTTGGGACACTCCATACCCAGATCTACTTCGCTTTTACCGCCACCTAGGGCCAAAATTGTCACCTAAATTAACAGCTCCCTGAATAGCAATAGTTTAGGATTACTTTGCTAGTTCTACCCGTCCTCTACTTCGGAAAATTACTGTATATTGTTATTCTTTCTTCTGTTGTTCTCCCTCGCCTCCTCAACTTTTACTTACATAGACGATATTCTAAATTTTTTCATACTTTCTTCTAAACACTTTTCCGATCTAAGCCAACATGGTCCTAGCCCATTCACCACCGCGTAAGGCGGCCAATACCCGCCCCCCAGACAGGAACCGCAGGAACCTCACCCGTATATCCGAGACTCCTACGGACATAATAACACAGCAGAGTCCCCCGCCCCTACCCACCACCTCTAGAGCGGGGCATTCACGCTCTCACTCCCCGCGGTCACCCCCGCCCAGGGGAAGGGCCCCTGTACGTTCACCTCCCCAGCGACTCCAGCGAATCATGCAGTCACCATCACCGTCCACTTCTCACGGTGCTCCCACCTCCCCGTCGTCCCCGCGGACGCCCCCACCCCAGTTGCCCCGACCGAGATCATCTTTCTCCCCCCCCGCAACCCCTTCTCGGGGATACATGTCGCCACCTAGCACTCCGGCCAGCAGGCGTGGGTCGATAAGCCGTGTGGGGGAGGATATCCCGGCGTCCTGGGAATCACTCTCACCGCAGTCGGATATCACCCCCGCACTCGTTTACTCCCCGTCGTCTACCCTCACCCCCGCGCCGGCGAACTTGCCGCCCCCGGCTGCTACACCGGCGCTGACGCACCCCCAGCCCACCCAAAGCCAAGTTGTGACTCAGCCTCTCTCAGTCGCAATCGCGACGGCGACGGTCGCCCCGCAAACGACACCAGCCCCCACCTTCCCCACCGCGCTCCAAGCGGCACTCTCCTTTATCTCGGACTCGGCCAAGGAAATCATCGCCAAGATCTCCGAGGGTAAGAGCGTGACCAGCGGTAACAAGAAGCGCATAAAGGAGCTGGCGCAATCTATCATGGGCGCGGTGGAGGGGTCCCGAAACGAGACTCCGCCCGAGCTCCCGAAACCGGTTTCGGACGCGGTCCTCCATGCCATCCGGGAGACTATTAGGGACGAACTAAAGGGACATGCGCCTACTCACGTTCCCACTCCCCACCCCGCCCCTCTGCCTGCCTCAACCCCCCCAGCGCCCCAGTCGAGGTCCTTCGCGACGGTAACTGCCACCTCTCCACCCAAACGTCCTTCGCCAATGCCTCGTACCCAGCCGGCTATAATCATCAAGGCCAAGGAGGCCGGTGACAAGCAACCGGATGTCTATAGCGAGTGGCGCAAAAATATCAAGTTCAGAAACACCACATTCGCTCCCTCGAAAGTGCGCACCTTGCGCAACAACACGGTGAAGGTCAATTTTGACAACGCCGCGCAGAGGGATGAGACATTGGCGAGGGTCAACGAAGTCCCGGGTATAGTCGCGGAGAAATCCAAACTCAGGAAACCCCTCATCATCCTAAAAGGCGTGAGCAAGGAGACAAACAAGGACGAGCTGTTGGAGATCGTTGCCAGCCAAAATCAAGTGGCTGCCGGCGACCTTCGACTATGTTTCCTCCTTAAAAACCGCAATGACAATCTTTATAAC
The DNA here is from genome assembly GCF_027563975.2 of Plodia interpunctella. NCBI lineage: Eukaryota > Metazoa > Arthropoda > Insecta > Lepidoptera > Pyralidae > Plodia > Plodia interpunctella. Next base: position 13,068 of record NW_026525653.1, on the reverse strand, counting down.
GCGGTACTGGAGGTAGCCCCCGCAATTCGACGCGCGTTTGTCGAAGAGGGTCGCGTGAATGTGGAGCATCAGAGGGTGCACGTGGCGGATTTCAGCCGCTTTGTACAATGCCGCAAGTGCCTGCAGTTTGGACACACAGGCAACAAATGCTCGGCTGACTTCTACCCGTGCGGCCACTGCGGCTCCGCTACGCACCACATCACTACGTGCCCATACAGAACAGACGCAACTAAGATGACCTGCTACAACTGTAAAAAAGCAAACAGCACCAACACCAAACACTCCGCCCTCGACGCTAAATCTTGCCCCAAAATCCTCAACGCCTTAAAATCCCTCAACGACACAACCGACTATGGTTATTAGCACGATCAAAGTAACTCAATGTAACCTCAATCGCTGTTACACTATATATCACTTAATAGCGAATAAGTTCCTTTATTCATCAAAGGCATATAAATATAGTATAATACAGATATATAACACTTATAAAATTATGTACTGAAATATATGAATAGAATATACATATACGTATAATACACAATAATACACAATAATACACATATATATATATACATATACTTATAAATATAACCAAAATTATGTATAATCATACAGTGGCGGGATTCCCCACAACTCTGTATCCAATAGCAGAAAGCAGAGGGAATCCCAAAACTTAAATCCTCATCAAATCATCAAAAATATCAAAGTCATATAAATATAGCATAATACAGACATATAACACTTATAAAATTATGTATTGAAATATATAAATAAAATATACATATACGTACAATACACAATAATACATATATATATATATACATATACTTATAAATATAACCAAAATTATGTATAATCATACAGTGGCGGGATTCCCCACAACTCTGTATCCAATAGCAGAAAGCAGAGGGAATCCCAAAACTTAAATCCTTATCAAATCATCAAAAATATCAAAGCCATATAAATATAGCATAATACAGACATATAACACTTATAAAATTATGTATTGAAATATATAAATAGAATATACATATACGTACAATACACAATAATACATATATACACATATATACATATACTTATATATATAACCAAAATTATGTATAATCATACAGTGGCGGGATTCCCCACAACTCTGTATCCAATAGCAGAAAGCAGAGGGAATCCCAAAACTTAAATCCTTATCAAATCATCAAAAATATCAAAGCCATATAAATATAGCATAATACAGACATATAACACTTATAAAATTATGTATTGAAATATATAAATAGAATATACATATACGTACAATACACAATAATACATATATACACATATATACATATACTTATATATATAATCAAAATTATGTATAATAATACAGTGGCGGGATTCCCCACAACTCTGTATCCAATAGCAGAAAACAGAGGGAATCCCAAAACTTGATCCTTACATGGCAAAATGTAAAGAAATGATAACTCTCTGAGCCCCCATATTTTAATATCTAGCCCCCACAAAAAAAAAAAAACCTAACCTAACCTAACCTAACCTAACCTAACCTAACCTAACCTAACCTAACCTAACCTTTTTTTTTTTTTTTTTGTTTTCGCAGGGGGGAATGCATTTAGGCACCGGCCCCCGGGGACACTGTTCCCGGGGAGTGTGGGACTCCCAGGCCTAGCCCGGACTACCCACTAAACCCCCCTGCGGCGTTTCCGCACCGGCCGTTATTGGGGGCGCCATGGGATCGCGAACATTCTACCACGACGCCCCCCGGCGTTGCCTCACGGCACTATCCTAGCAGACGACGGGCATATTGTGCCCGCCGCCTGCCTCTTCGTCCTCGCCGATGGGGAGGGGCATGCGCTCGTGCCTCGCGCTCCCTTTCAGCAGCCTCCTTCTGCGACATTACCGTTTCGCAGAAGGAGTATACTGCATCCCAGCGTCCCTCGCCGCTCAACATCTTGCTGATGACGTTGTGCAGCGAGAGATCCAGGCCTCCTCCTCCTAGGGCCACTGCTAGGGCCACCCTCTCCTCGGTCCATTTCCCGCAGTCTGCCAGAGTGTGTTGGGCCGTGTCATCCGGCTCCCCACACTCATGACAGACCGGGGTTTCCTCCTTTCCTATTCTGTGCAGGTAATGACCGAAGCACCCGTGTCCGGTCATCACCTGCGTCATCCTGTACGTCAATTGGCCGTACGTTCTTTCCATCCATTCCTCGAGCGATGGGAGGAGCGCCCCGATGGTTCGAACACCATACGGGGAGTTTTCCAGCTCTACTCGCCATCGCTCTTTCAACCTGTCTACGGCCAACTGACGGACACTCCTTAATTCTCTTGGGGCGGGCCTTTCCCCCACAGCTCGCCTCCTTGCCCGCTCCCAGTATACTTCCGCCTGAACCTTAGCGTCCATATCCCACGGTGGGGTGCCAGCCAGTGCACACGCCGCCGCCCATGCCACCGTTACGTAGGCCCGAGCTATGCGATTGGCCACCACTCTCTGTGGCCTCCGCAGCTGGGCCACGTTGGCTTTGGAGAGCCTATCTGCCCAGATTGGTGCCCCGTACAATGCCATACTTCGGGTTACACCCGCATATAGCTTGCGGCACGGGGCACTGGGCCCTCCAACATTGGGCAGCAGCCGGCCCATGGCCGACGCAGCACCGACTATCCGGGGAGCCAGTCGTTTGAAGTGCTCCCGGAAGTTCCAGCGTGAGTCCAGGATGATACCCAGGTACTTGATATGCGGTTTCACCTGGACTCGTTCCCCACCGATGGATATGGACGCGCCCTCAGGCGGCTTCCATCCCCTGCTTCCGAAGGCGATGACCTCACACTTGTTGAGGGCCACCCTGAGCCCCAGCAGCCTGACGCGGGTGACCATCAGGTCTGCTGCGACTGCGGCTGCCCTGAGGGTGCTCTCCAGCTTCTCTCCCCAGATGGCCACCATCGTAACCTAACCTAACCTAACCTAACCTAACCTAACCTAACCTAACCTAACCTAACCTAACCTAACCTAACCTAACCTTTTTTTTTTTTTTTTTTTGTTTTCGCAGGGGAATGCATTTACGCACTGAGTGTGGGACTCCTGGGCAGATAATCGGCCCAGACTACCCACTAAACCCCTGCGGATGCCATCGGCCGCTTTACAAAGAGGCGCCTCGGATCTAACTAGCACAAGGCGCCTCAGCGACTGGCCGGTCTCTTTCACCAGAGACCGGACTCTCCACTCTCAGGGGCCCTCCGACATCTGGAGGACCCCTGCCGCCGGGTGGGACCTCTGTCCCACCGATTCAGGGGGGGCGCCCGCAGGCGCGCCCCCAACCACCAAGGCGAGCCGCACGCCATCCAGTCCGGAAGCAGACCGGAGGCAGCGGCTCTCCGTCTTATTCGGCCGCAGAGGATAGGGACAGCGGCGCACCGTAATACCGGCAGTCCTCCTCCTCTGCGGCCCCACCGACCACCATGCCTGCGCCATGGCCGCGCCTGGTCGCGGAGGATAGGGAGAGCGGCGCACCGTAATACCAACCCCTCCTCCTCCCCCGCGACCCCTACCACGGCTGTAAGAGTAGAGGGCTTAGCCCCCTTCTCTCACAGCCACTGAGCCAATTGGCTCTCCAACCTGGGTTACCCGACATGGGTAACCCACCACCAGTTGCCAGGACATTTGCCAACGGCTAACAAGACCCCTAAACGGGGAGTTATTAACCGTCGCCCAGGGTGCACCAGCCCAATAACTTGTCAGCCGCCGCTATCACCGAATCAAAGATCAAGTGACAGAAGCAAACCTTCAAATCATCGAGCCAACGTGGAGGTTTCCTGACAGTAGCACCCCAACCTAACCTAACCTAACCTAACCTAACCTAACCTAACCTAACCTAACCAACCAACCAACCATTCACTCATTTTGCATACAATTCGTTACCTAAATATAATGGTAAATGCATTTTAGCTATACGTTTAAACCTACTCTATTAATATAATGTTTTGTCATTGTCATTCGTTCAGTTATGTCATGCATGACATGACAGTTGACAGACAAATATTGTTATCACGCATGATTGATCAGCCAGTCAGCAGTAAAAAAAAAGTGTAGTGTCACTGTTGGTGTGTGCTGCTATATGGTTTTGAGTTTTCTTGAATTTCATTCATATTCTTGAATTTTAACGTTATGTAGGTAGGTAATTATAACGAAATATAATTGGCCATTGTTTGGTACCTATGACTCGTAAAATGAAATAATGTGCATTGTTTTCCAAGATTTGAATTGAATTAACAAATAGACGTCGGCCTATATCTGTTAGTCGTTGCACACGGAGTCTGTCTGGCAGAGGGAGTGAGCGATGTCGGAGAACTTGGAAGTGCACGGCTGCGGCGTGCGGGCGGCCGGCGAGCTGGCGGACGCGCGCTGCGACGCGGTGGTGGTGCTGCTGGAGCCGGGCCTGCCGCCGCCGCAGGCGCTCGAGGACTTCATCGTCGCCGCGCAGGCCATGGATAAAGGACTCGATAAAGTAAGCTTTTCATCATTTGACATTCCAGTATTTACTTATTAAAAAATAAACTCCTGCGTGATCTCTCTTTGGGCAATGGGGAGAGTTGTCTCCGGAGGCCAGATGTATTTAAACATTCTGGAGAGGGGTGATGACGCAAAGGCAGCAACCGAAGCCTCGACAAAAAATTGATTAAAAAAAAAAAACTTCAGCCGCTTCTTCACCTGCGCTTTGGAAGCCGGCAGTAGACTTAGTTTAAGTTTTTGTATATCATCCTAAATTGAATAAAAAATTTTGAATTTGAATACATACACCTAATCCCACCACTATTATATTATATGTATAACCCACCCAACCTTAATTATATTTATGTGAAATCTCTCTCATAATATTAATAACCAATAGCTCAAAGCTTACTGCAATTGGCAAAATTACAAGTGGGCTTTTAGAATTGAACATTTTAAATACTCATTTTTTAAAACAAGCTATAAATTATATAATTTCGGATTTCTATCTATTCTTAAACCTTTTAATTTTTTTTAATCCTAAGCCTAAATATTTTGAAGTATGGTATAAGACATGACACACCTTTCAACCCGGAAAAATAACTGCTACCATGGCAAACCACGCGGGCGCAGCCAAGGGTAAAAGCTAGTATGTATATACATAGATTGAGATATTATTTACCTGCACATAAATTCATGCCAATTTATTTTTAAACAATATCTTATTACAGCCCTTATATCAGAATATCTAACTTATTTCTTTAACTAAATATGAATCATACATTACTACACAATATACCTCTGTATACATTTACATTGTATTATAAGTTTATATTATGAATAAACTAATCAACTGCAGTAAATCTATTTGATGACATTTTAATAAAATTCACAATTTTCTAGCATGGCTCTCCATTATACTAATTTATTGAACAGGCACAGAGTTTTTACACACAAAGTTTGATATTTAATAAATCAATTCAGAAAATAAAATTCAAGGTGAAAAGTTGCCATATAAGTTTATTAATATGTATTTTGTCATAATATAATATTGCATATTTTTAACAATGTCCAATACTGTATCCATCCATCTTTACTTATACGACTGAATATATATTTTTTTAGACAGAATATAATTTATCCTGTAAAGTTACAGTCATGATATTGTACAGGAATGTGCGGTACTGAAGTGCGAGCGAGTGTCGGGCCAGCGGCTGGTGCTGTCGCCGACGGGCCCGCTGACCGACTACGACGACGTGCGGAGCGTGGGCGAGGCGGCGGCGGCGGGGCTGCGGCGCGCGGGTGAGGCGGGGTCGCGGCGCCCGCTGCTGGTGCTGCAGCAGTCGCCGCGCTGGCCGCGCGCGCCGCTCGTGGCGCTGCTGGCCGCGCTCGAGACGCTGTACGTGCCGCTGCAGATCCGGGAGACCTTCCCCGACAGCTGGCGGCGGCCGGAGGCGCTGGCGGTGTACGCGGAGGGCGTCGCGGCGCCGCTCGACCGGCTGCTGCGGGAGGCGGTGGCGCTGGAGGCGGGCCGCGGGCTGGCGCGCGACATCGGCGGCGCCGACCCCGAGCGCGCCACGCCGCTGCGCTGCGCGGAGCTCATCCGCCGCGCGCTGGGCGGCGGCGCCGTGGCCGTGCACGTGGAGGAGCGCCGCAGCCACCTGGAGCAGCACTACCCGCTGCTGGCGGCCGTGAGCCGCTGCGCCGACGCCGTGCCGCGACACCGCGCCTGCGTCGTGCAGCTGACGTACACTCCGCCGCAGCACGCGGAGACGCTGCTGCTGGTCGGCAAAGGCGTGACGTACGACACGGGCGGCTGCGACATCAAGGCGGGCGGCGTCATGGCCGGCATGAGCCGCGACAAGTGCGGCGCCGCGGCCATCGCTGGATTCCTCAAGGTGATCTCATCATTATCGGCTACTAGTTCTAAAATTCTTTAATAAAAATATTTTTTAGTGTTCGCGATGTCTGTCATATCTTAAAAAACTATCAGTAAAAGAATTATGTAAACTCTATGGAAAATACGGTACCCTACACTTTGCGTGGCCGAACTTGGCCGATTTTTACATTTACAAATCATATCGTAATCTACCTACATGATGTATTTTGACTGTATTTGATAAAATCTTCTGTTTTGACATGTTTCCGTATCGTGTATGTAATGTATATATTTTCGGTGAAGACCTGTGACATACTGCGCCCCAACGTGCGCGTGGTGGCGTCGCTGGGGTTCGTGCGCAACTCCGTGGGGTCGGAGGCGTACGTGAGCGACGAGCTGCTGCGCTCGCGCACCAAGCTGGCCGTGCGCGTGGGCAACACCGACGCCGAGGGCCGCATGGTCATGGCCGACTTGCTGGCCGAGGTGAGCGCCACCGTCATTACGATATTGTCACTAGCGGCGCTCTAGGGTTTACGTGCTGTTTTTGATTATATTCTATTGTGCACCCAAATTCATCTAAATCAGTCCAGTATATTTTGCGCATTTATAACACTAGCGAGAGAGATGCTTATATGCTATAGTTGTCACATAAGATGCACAATATTTATTAATGATCAAAATAGAATGTTGCGTGTATCGTATACTATTGGCACGTATTGTTATGAAGGGAGTAAAGCCGTGTAGCAATGAAGTGGTGTAGCACAGCGTCGGTTGCAGCTGGCGGAGCGCAGCCGGTCGGAGCTGCGGCCGCACCTGTACACGGTGGCGACGCTGACCGGACACGCGGCGCGCGCGTACGGCGCCGGCTACACCGCCGCCGTCGACAACCACGCGGCGCGCGGCGCGGCGCACGCGCACAAGCTGGCCGCCGCCGGCGACGACGTGGGCGAACCCGTCGAGGTATACTGTGGTGTCCGTTCCAGTATCATCTGTGCTACATGAGGGTTTTTCCTGCTTCATCCAGTATATTCGAGTCGCCTAAATGTGTGCAGGTGTCGCGCCTGCGCCGCGAGGACCTGCGGTCGCACCGCGGGCGCGCGGCCGGCGATGCGCTGCACCAGGCGCACAGCCGGCCCTCAGTCGACACTCCGCGCGGGCACCAGGGCCCCGCCGCCTTCCTGCTGCTGGCCGCGGGCCTGGACTCGCAGGAGCTCGAGTACACGCACCTGGACGTGGCTGCGAGCGCCGGCTGCTTCCCCGACGCGCCCACCGCCGCCCCGCTGCTGGCCCTCGCCGCGCTCCACGGCGTCATCTCGGTCTGAACGTCTGCATACGACACCAGCGAAGGCAACGTCAGATGATTCACCAAATTAGACATGAAATACCATAATAAATATTAATAGGTACTGAATGTTGGAAGATTCCGGAAACAAAAATGTGAGTATTCCTTTTTAATTAAAATGTATTTAATAGCACCCTAGACTGTCACACTGGTCTAGGGCGCTATTAAATGCATTTATCACCTTCTACAAGTTTCTTGGAACTTGGGGCCCACCTCTAGCCTGTCTTAGAGAAAAAGAGACAAGTCGTAAATGTCAGATACCGTGTAACGAGTTCCGAGGCTGTTTAATATTACATCATTATTGTGGAAACCCTGTCCAAGACGATCACAATGCTTGATAAGCACATACATTTTGTGTGCTCACAAGCGTTTTGACCGTATAGAATGCACGGCATTTACTATTTAATTTGTCTCGTGGATAGATCTTTGCTCTGACCAATGTCCCACTGGAAACACAGGCAGATATGAGAGTAGGCTTGTTATGCGTTGTGTCAAAACCACTTGACAAACACGTAAATGCTTGTCAAGCTTTTGGTTATCGAAGGGGTCCATTTTCACTTTTCAGAAATCGATTCCACATGCAATGTAGGATTAAAATGAAAACACTTCTGCATTTGTACTAATAATACTGAGGTGCTAGTGGTGCTAATACAGAGATATTTTTTCCCACCATGTTGTTAAACATTTCAACAGCATAATAAATGATATTAAACTATTACTCAAATCACCCTCTAAGTACACCAGCATAATAATGTAAGTTGATACTCAACATAATACACATTTTTGTACTTTTATATATTCTCATGTTTTTTTTAAATTAATATAAGTAGCATGGTTTTTACTACACTAGCAAAAAAATTAACAGTCGAAGTGCCTACCGCGCTACATACAAACACGTTGCACGTTACTAACGTCCACATCTCTGCTGTCTCTATTTCCCATATCGTGTACACAGCGTGTAAAAAAAATAGAATGTGTGGACGCATTGAAGTACTACCTACGTGTTTTGTTTCGTGATAGCCCCGCAACAGATAAATCAGTTATTGAATTTAATTATCCTAAGAATTCTGTAGTAAAAAAGTACTATTGTATTTATTGACTCTCACATACAGAATGACCGTACTCGGATCAGCTGATTGACCATTATGTTCTTTTTCCACGATTTGACACGTACATTGTTTTTAATATACTCATAATACTTTAACCCCTTTTTAACTGTGTATTAAAATTATATTTATATTTTTAATATATTATTATAGTTTTATTTTGCATCCATATACCTAGCTAGTTGAGAGCAACAATAGACTTGACGTGAGAGATGTACGAGAGATAGGTACTCAAGCTTCTGACCCACTTACCCCTGACCGACCTGCCTGAGACTGTAAAAGAGGGAATTATGGACATCGTCATAATCCTTCGCTCATACAAGAAAGAGAAATGCGTACGAGAAGAAGGAAAGAAAATATAGGTACGAGAAGAAATGGGGCTAATATCCTTTGTTGACTTTGTTGTCCTTATAAAGAGATATCAATATACAGGGTTACTGGTAATTAACGCACAACCTCCCAAAGGCGCATAAGGTACATAGAGACCAACATCTTTTGTTCTACGACTTTTGTCTAAACGTAATAAATACAAAAATGTTCCTTTTTTAGTTTTGATGACGTTTCTATAAAGCGTTACCTCTATGTTCGATTTCGCTACTGTACTGTCTCGTGTTGCTTGGCCATTACATAGAGTTAAGATGTGTAGAATCGCAAATTAGATTGTTTTTTTTTATATCAATAAAAAAAACTACGAATTACGAAAAGTCGTAGAATAATAGTTGCTTGTTTTGATGTACTCAAGTACTCTTTAGGAGGTTTCCTGTTAACACCATCAAAAGTTAAATGTCTCTAAATAACCTTCAAGGTTGTCTTTCGTGTGCCCAGTTTTACAAAACCTGTCTTGCTGATTGTAATGATATAGGCTGGGAAGTATGCCATTCTGATTTGGCTAGGCCAGTTCGTTGCCTGAGAACGGGGTAAGTCCATCAATTCTCTATGGATAAGCCTGAGACAAAAAAATACAGTCAATGTCAGAATAATTTTGACATTGACTATTTTTTAATTTATCACCATTATGGCTGATTTACATTAGTCCAGTAGCTGTTTTCGTTTCATTATTCCAGTGATCAAAATTTTATAGGGCATATTACGCAAAGGTCAGCGCAAATGGTGCTACTGGTACAACTAGGGTTAACAAACATTGCCAATGGAGGCAACAAGTGCCAATTTTCAATATTGTTGCAGATATCAACCAAAAATACCTACGCAATCGTGGTGCGAGTTTAAAAAGAAAAAGGAAGTATTTAGTGAATTATCCTGAAAATAATAACACTATTTTAGCTTATGTTCTGCATGATTTGGTCAACTGTGGTGATAAACTGGTATAAACTTGATTTTGACTGAAGATCTTACCTGTATGAAGTCCATATTTTAATAAATTTTCACGTGTGAAGTGTTTCGAGCTTTTTTCGACTCGAAAATTTTACAGCGTGAGGCGTATCCCATAGTTTTCGAAGATTTTTATCTTATGGAAAACATTTTTCCCAATATTTCGGCCCCCTGAATATGCTACATTGTTATATATTTTCACAAACTAATGCTTGCATAATGAAAGGATTAATAAAGTACTCTAAAATAAACGTTTTAATCGATTTAGCAAAAGACGGCAAAGCTTTTGTGTACCTAACATACAGTGCTGTACTCTGGCGGGATTAATGCGCAGTAATACTCCCTATAGTCGGGTGACAAGAAAAAACACAAAGGTTTCCCTCGTATAATCGCAGATATAAAAACATACATAAATAATAAAGAAAAATGTGAAGGATTTAGAAATCAAGCAACGGAACGGGATAGACAGTTATGTAATGTTATGCTAAAATCAATATCTTTCGCGTCCATAATCGTGTACCCAGTTTTACAATGCCCAATCTGCTGTTTTGTGCTGAGATATGTTGTAAGTAAATCTTCCATTTACCGGGTTACGATTTTGGATCAGGTTCGGAATAATCCATCCAGTACGGGTCGCTCGCTGGGTGGAATGTTGGTTTGAAACTTATTTACGGATTCAATACGTACGAATCCAGTCCCCGCATCCAGTGCTACTGGATACAGTAGCTGGATCAATGTAAATCATCCAGTATTTATTTTGTGATAGTAAATGAGGGTTTGTTTTGTAGGTTATAAAATATAGAACATTGCCTATTTTAATTAAAATAGGTAAATAGTAATAATATAGATATAATTCAAACGGCATGGTTTTAAGATTTCAAAGTTATGTGAACAAATTACATACATTGGTATCCATAAGCAAAACTAAAGCAATGAATCTAGAAAAGTGTTATTTCAGATACGTTCAAGACGAAGAAAGAATTGATATTTCTTTTTTATTAAAAGTTAAGGATTCTGTGAGGCAATTCAATTTTAGTAGGAAACCAACAGAGCAGTTGGAAACAACTTTAAATCGAATCGGCGCTAATATTAATAAAGTCATTAAAAAAGGAGGTAAAAAGAAAAATACAGATATACCCGACGTGGAAGTTCGAATTTTTGATAATAAAAATGAAGCAATAGGAGCGAAGTCCACGTGTATGGATTTGTTTTCATTGCAAACTCCAATAAAATTAAAAGTAGACGATCAAGTGTACGAAGCCGTGTTCAACGTCCCGTGGGTGGTGAGCGTGAGCTTGCCCGCGTGTGTGCTGGCCGGCTTCCCCGTCCAGCCCGAGCACCTGGTGCTGCAGCACGCCGACCGGGGCCGCTGCAGGTATCACTGGTTCAGAGGCCTCTCCGTCAACGACAAAGGAAATGAAATCATAGAGAATCACATAAAATGGGAATTGGTTGGAGAGAGCTTCAGCTACACGCCGACTAATGATGACGTCGGCAAGAAACTGAAGCTGGAGTGCACGCCAGGTGAGACGGCTGTTCATTGATTGTCTTGCCTTTATTGTGTGTTAAATTGTTCCATGCTCAAGTTAAAGGCGTAACCTACTTATGTAGCCTGACTCATTATACATTCACTGTGCAAATTGTATTTTCATATCAGGCAATGGTGAAACCTATGGACCGACAGTATCAACAGTTAGCAAGACTCTGGTGGAAGCTGGCCCAGGCGTATGTCCATTTGAAACTAGACACAGGTTCACATCTACCAAGCTTAAAGATAAAAGGTTTGACTTTACTATAGCTTTACTCTCCTCTAATACAGCAGTATAAATAAATATATAAGAACAAATCATACAAATTGAGTTAGCCCCAAAGTTCGAAACTTGTGGTATGGGATACTAACTCAATGATGCTATATTCTGTAACATATACATATATGTTATAGGTATAGCATCATTGAGTTATTATCCCATAACACAAGTTTTGAATCAGTCTGAAGATCATTTTCCATCTTGACCTAACCGGGGATCGAACCCAGGACCTCCAGTGTAGCAGTCTAACATGATGACCATTAGGCCATGGAGGTCATCAAGACCAGTACAAGTAATATTAGAGAGTAAACAAAGCATTATCAGGTTTATTTCTTTATTCCAATATTAAGTAATCACTAACATCGGTAATTATAATTAAATTCTTTATTCTTTACATCACTGCTTTTTGCGGGCACAAAGTAATTAACCCTGGATATCTATGTTTTTATCACTTTTCCAGTTTCCGCTGTGTCAGCTACAACATCCTGGCAGACTTGTACTGTGACTCCGACTTCACCAGGACTGTGCTCCATCCATACTGCCCCCCGTATGCGCTGCATATTGACTACAGGAAACAGTTGATTGTAAAGGAATTACTAGGTATATTTTTTATTTAATTTATTCAGTAACTAATCCTTAAAGTTTTAGCCAGTTCGATAGAGTAGCTTGTTAATTAAAATTCCATTCTTATTAGATACTAAATGTTGCGTGGGGCTTCGCTTCCGTGGGAATTTTAAGTTAAAATATAGCCTATTAGCAATCTTGGATAATGTACCTTTCCAATGGTGAAAGAATTTTTGAAATTGGTTCACTCACAAAGTCACAAATGCTTGCCACTTTATAATAATAGTATAGATTAATCTATACATTAATACATACATATAATAAAACAGTAGAAAATTATGTACATTGAATATATTTACATACAAACAAAATTAGGCGATAGTGTCAATAGTAATAGAGTAAGAATTTGAAAACAAAATTTGTCAAATTCAAATTCACATCATTTATTCAGAAATTAGACCCTCACAGGCATTTTTTCTCGTCAATTTTTATATTTATAGTTATTTCTCAGAAGCTACAAACTACTGGCATTTCGGAACGACCACTGCTGAGAAGAAATGCCG